>NC_052152.1:61398735-61573570 GCF_902713615.1 Scyliorhinus canicula
AGTTCTTCCATTTATCTTTTCCTGATTCTCACATTGTTGTAACATGGCATGCACGGTAGCACAGTGTTTGGCACTGTTGTTTCACAGCACCAGAGCCCGGGTTTGATTCCCAGATTAGGTTACTGTGTGGGCGGAGCCTGCACATTCTCACCTTGCCTGCGTGGGTTTCCTCCGGATGCTCCGGTTTTCTCCCACAAGTCCCGAAATACGTACTTGTTAGGTGAACTGGACAGTCTGAATTCTCCCTCAGTGTACCCGAATGGGTGCCGGAGTGTTTGGAGGATTTTCACAGTCACTTCATTGCAGTGTATTGTAAGCCTACTTGTGACACTAATAAAGATTATTATTGTACTACTACCCCTTCTTTTGACTTATCATCTCCTTTTCTCTTTCACAGATTATTCATCTGGTGTTTTCCTTTCTGTCTCTTGAAGAAGACCCCTCCTCTATGCATTGCACTTGTTTGAGAGCCCACAAACGATCAAGAATGCCTGTGAATAGTCACAAAAACAAATCTAAATCCTGCCACTTTATGATGGTATTTCAATGGGCTCCAGCACAAACATGTTGAAAATTGGAACTCAAGATGTAGAGATCGCACAGAGTGCATAGAAATGGCAAATCACAATGGTATATCAAAATGCTACACCATCAAAATGTGGACATTTTAATTTTATTAAAATATACAATGTGTGTACACAAAAAGACATCCAAGAAGTGGTTGAAACACTTCTGTATAATTACTGTGGGAATGATTTGTCAGAATATTATTTTAAATGGTTATTGTTACCTAATTGTTATTGTTGGCTGAGCTAGAGCACTGTTTGATCCAAAGATGACCAAAGTAACCTTCAATTAGCAAGTATGTTGAAATCAACCAGAGTTGTCTGCCTAGGGCCATGTCCAGCTAAGACCATTCTACCTGCTAAGTCAATAAGACATGAAATGAAATGCAAAACTGCATGTATCAAAACTTTATTCCTTTTAAGTATTTATTTTTTAAATGATCTTCCTGCTGAACTAAAAAGATTGCTGCTGCAAGTCATATGACCACAGGAATAGCCCTTTGTCTTGGAAGCTACCAATGGAAGTTACAAGAACAAAATAATTCTCCTCTCATTGTCGTGGAATCTCACATCTCATTGTAAGGACATTGTAATCATGAAATCAGGGGACTCACAGATTGAAACTCATTATTCCTGCAGAATTATGAATACACTTATTTTACACCTGGGACTGTCCAGGTCCATTCCAAAGGGGGACCATTGAGCCACTGGACATAATTTGCATCTTGATACGCTTATTCCTCTAGCAAAGTCAGAAGGTCTGCCTAGACAATGGCTTCCTGACACAAGAAACTCAATATGGATGGTAATTCTTTCAAAACCTAATGGCTGGGACATTATCAGTTCTGAGAACAAAGTCAGTCCCAAACAGAGATAAACTACCCTGCTGACATCAGTGCGGAGAAAAAATGGCACATGACCTGAGTGACCATTTTGAAATCTCTGTATGTCTTTGACAACTGAGAAACCCGCAGACTGCTGTTTTAAAACCAACTGGAAACAACTCCAGCAACAACCCAGCATTTCCATGCTCTTTGCTGCAGTGTAGTAAAAGATGAATGATCCTCTGAGCAAGGAAATTCCACTTCATCGCCATCTTAAGAGAAAGATCTTTTACTTTGAAACCGTGCCCTCAGTTCACGATTCACCCATGAGGGGAAACATCCTCTCACCATCTACCCTGTGAAGTTCCATCAGAATTTTGTATGTTTTAAGAAGATGATCTCTGATTCTTCCAGATCTAATGAATATAGGCTGGATAGTGAATCATCAACAATTTTGCACAATACTACAGAACCTCATTATTCTGGTATTGACTTGCTAGGTCAAATTAATTCTGATTTCCCTTCACCATGTGTTTTATCTCCAGAGACAATTTCATCTCCCAAGGTGAATTGTCAGTAGTTGTAGCAGGACAACAAGCATGGCTTTAAATTAACACCCTGGGTGTACAAGAATACACAAGATACCGATTGAAACTCGAGCGTAAACACAGACTTGCACAAACCAGGCACTCAGCAGCAGATTGTTCATGCACAGATTCTCCTGCAATTGGCGGGGCGGCCCGTAGCAGCGCCAAGGAGTGGCGTGAACCAATCCGGCATTGGGCCGCCCGGAAGATGCGGAATTCTCTGCACTTCCGGGGGCTAGGCTGGCGCTGGAGGGGTTGGTGCCAAGCCAACCGGCGCTGAAGGGCCTCCGCCGGCCAGCGCAAGTTGGCGCATGCGTCGGACCGCCGGCGTGTTCTGGCGCATCAGAACCTCAGGCGTGTTTCCTGCGCATGCACAGGGGGTTTCTTCTCCATGCTGGCCATTGCGGAGCCTTACACAGGCTGGCGCGGAGGGAAAGAGTGCCCCCACGGCAGATTGGTGGGCCAGGCCACCGTGGGGGGCCCCCCGGGGCTCTATCCCTCCGCGCACCCTCCCCCCTCCGAGGACCCTGCTAACGGTCCTCCAAGCCAGGTCCCGCCGGTATGGACCTTGTCTGTTTCACACCGGCAGGACTGGCCGAAAACGGGCAGCCGCGCGGCCCGGAGAATTGCCTTGGGGCAATTATCCGTTTCCGACCGGCACAGCGCGATCCCCGCCCCGCTTGAAAACCGGCGCCGGAGAATTCGGCAGCCGGCGTCAGAGCGGCAGAACGGGATTCACGCCGCACCCCCAGGCGAATCTCTGACCCGGCGGATAGTCGGGGAATCTCACCGCTAGTGTGCAGAAATTGTGGCAGAAAGGGCCACATTGCACACGCATGTTGGAGAAAGAAACAACTTTCAAACAAAAGTGCAAAGAGATTTGAAGAAATCAAATGGGAACCTGAATAAAGGAAAAAGTTTCCATGTGATACAAAAAGGACGTGATAAGGAACACGATTCACAGTCCGTAGACGACCTGTCATTAAATGTACTAGCTATTGCTGATGCAAACTGATATTGGCTCATTCCATTATTTGACAGCCAGTGAAGGTGGAGGGTGGACTAAGCAGCAGTCTGGCTGGTGCCAGAGACTGTTTATCAAGGAAAGCTCCAACACATTTCTCTGCAACCATTGCAGATAGTGGCAAAGTGGTTGAGTTGAGGAGCCGTATTGATGCAACAGTGCAGTCAAATGGACTTGTTCTTGCACATAGTTGAAGGAAATTATCCAACACTAATGGGAAGAACTTGGCTTGTAAACAAATTGGGCAGAGGTAAATCTCATGACAGATTCTGAATCAAGCCTATCCAAAATCTTGAAAAACATGCCATTGTCACCAACTGTGAGCTGAGAGGATTGAAGGATATCTCAGTAAAACTGAAGATCAGGGAAGAAAGTCAGGTGAGATACTTCAAGGCTAGGTTAGTACACAATGAGACTTAATGTAGAGGCAGAATTAGAACAGCTGGTTAGAACTGGAGTCCTTGGGCAGCACAGTGGTGCAGTGGTTAGCACTGCTGCCTCACGGCACTGAGGTCCCAGGTTCGATCCCAGCTCTGGCTCAGTGTGTGTGGAGTTTGCACATTTTCCCCGTGTTTGCATGGGGTTCGCCCCACAACCCAAAGATGTGCAGATAGGCGGATTGGCCATGCTAAATTGGAAAAATATAATTGGGTACTCTAAATTCATTTTAAAAAAAGAACCGGAGCCCTTGAAACCGTTAACGTGAGTGATTGGGCCATGTTGATCGTATCAGTGATGAAAAAGGATGGATCTGTACGTATTTGTGGAAATTTTAAAGTCACTATTAATCCTGTACTGTGCGCAGAGCAGTACCCCCGGCCCTTGATTGATAACTTATTCACTGGGTTGGCTAGAGGCCAACACTTCAGTAAAATTGGCCTCAGTCAATCATATCTTCAGATTCACAACAGTTCTTGACATGTATGACACACAAAGGGGTATTTCAATATAAAAGATTACCACTTGGCATCACTGCCACACCAGTGTTGTACCAATGAGCTATGGACCACATTTTAAGCGGATTAGACGGAGTCCAGTGCTACTTAAATTACATCTTGATTACTGTAAAAGAAACAGTAAACAATTGTCGATTAAGAATCCGAAAAGGCAAATGTGAATATTTCCAATCTGCAGTCAGATATCTGAGATATGTAATCAACGTCAATGGACTGCATAAAATGTCAAAGCAATTACTGAGGTGCCCGCACCTCAGAATGTGAACCAACTTTGATCTTTCTTAGGCTTATTAAATTATTATGGAAGGTTTACCTCTAATCTGGCTCCTACTCTAAAACTGTGACGCAATTTATTGCGTCAAAATAAAAATGGACACGGGTGGACCAATGTGAGAGAGCATTTGTGCAAACCAGAGAGGCGCTACTCAAGTCAGAAGTCCTGATCCAAGTTTAACCCTGCAACTGGCATGTGTGCATCACGTTATGGGGGTTGGGCGGTGGGATCCCACATAATTCTCACAGGTGAGCCGATAGCCTTTCATCCAGGACCTTGAATAAGGCCAAAATAAATTACAGCCAGATAGAGAAAGAACCATTGGAATCATTTTTGGCATCAAACGATCCGACCAATTTTTGTATGGGACGAAACTCAATTTATTGACAGGCCATTGTCTACTAACAACGATTCTTGAACCGAATACTGGGATTCCATCAATGGCAGCGAGCAGGATGCAGAGGTGGGCATTGCTGCACATACATGCACGATCAAGTTATCATCAATCAAGCCTTTATGGGAATGCAGATGGATTCTTCAGACTATCCTTACCAAATAGTTTGTTGAAAAACAGTTTGTGTTGAAATATTTTCCACTTTGAGCAAGTAGATAAAACTCCTGTTATTAAAAAGCATATCATAAATGATCCATTACTGTCAGAGGCCTCGGATATGGTGCTTCAAGGGAAGACATCAGGAGCAAAGCCTGAGTTAAAGCCATATTCCACCTTAAGTCTTCAGTTATCTGGAAAGGCAGGTTGTCTCCTCTGGGAATGAGAGTCAACATTCCACCATTATGAAGAAAACGTGTATTAAATCAATTACGTGAAGGCCACTGTGGTATTGTAAGGATGATGTGGAGGTGCCGGCGTTGGACTGGGGTGAGCACAGTAAGAAGTCTTACAATACCAGGTTAAAGTCCAACATGTTTGTCTGCTGAAGTGTTCCCCGACTGGAAGGGAATGGAAAGGATGTCTCGAAGCGTGGTACATTGGCGAGACAATGAAGACGATACGACAATGAATGAATGGACATCGCGCGACAATCACCAGGCAGGAATGTTCCTTCCAGTCGGGGAACACTTCAGCAGTCAAGGGAATTCAGCCTCTGATCTCCGGGTAAGCGTTCTCCAAGGTGGCCTTCAGGATGCGCGACAATGCAGAATCGCGGAGCAGAAACGTATAGCCAAGTTCCGCACACATGAGCCTCAACCGAGACCTTGGACTCATGTTGCATTACATTCACCCCCCCCCCCCCCCCCCCCCCCCCACCCCCCCACCCCACCGTCTGGCCTGGGCGTGTGAAATCCTACCAACTGTCCTGGTTTGAGACAATTCACACCTCTTTAACCTGGGGTTACCCCTATCTCTGGATCTGTAAAGATTTAATTACCTGCAAATGCTCACATTCAAAGCATTGTCTGGCATCTTTGAATTTGTCTATATATAAGTTTCTGGAACATACCTCTTCATTCACCTGAGGAAGGAGCAGTGCTCCGAAAGCTAGTGTTTGAAACAAACATGTTGGACTTTAACTTGGTGATGTAAGACTTCTTACTGTATAGTAAGGATGTAGGGAATAGCCAGGAGCTATTTTTGGTAGCCGGGGTTAGATGACAAAATCGAGGACAAGGCAGGAACGTGTTCATCTTGTGCAAATGTATGGATTCAGCTGCCGTTAGCCCCATTACACCTGTGAGAATGGCCAGAAGAGCCCTGGCAAATGGGTACATGTTGATTACGCTGAACATTGGACTTCCGGTGGCGGCCATGGAGTGAAAGGTTGCACATTTGGCAGCTCCCGCTCTTGGTGGTCTTTTTGTGGCTTTCAAGGTGGATTTCCACAGGAATTTTTCGAAAATAAAGGTGTAAAAGCGAGAAGAGAAGGTGGTGAGCCTTAGTTTATGGAGCCGCGCCCAGGGAAAAATCGAAAAAGGAATCAAAAGTGGGTTGGAAGCGAGGACCAGAGTTCGAAGGAGGCAATGGCAGGGATGCAGGGTCTGACCTCACCAGGTGAATGGTCGACGGACCAGTTGGTGAACTTCTTGACTGAGACGTTCACTCAACATTGCAAGGAGTGTGCGGAGGACCTGGCCCGGGCGGTGGACTCGATTAGGGCAGTGGTCGACCATGTGGAGGAGAGATTGACGATCCAGGGACAGACGATCCAGAAGCTGGAGGAGCTGCTGGCGGAACGAGAGGAGCAGTCCACTGCGATGGCAGTGGAGATCGGGATGTTACAGGACCAACAGAAACGACTGCTGGAGAAAGTGGAGGACCTGGAGAACCGTTCTCGGAGACAGAATATCCGGATCATTGGTCTGCCGGAGGGGAAGAAAGGATCAGATGCTGGTGCGTATGTGTGGAAGGTGCTGGAGAAGCTGATAGGGGAGGGTGCGTTCCCCAAGCCGTTGGAGGTGGACCAGGCCCACAGGGTGGCTTATGCTATCCCCAGACTTGGCTTTACCCGAGTGTCCAAGACCTTGGACATAGCCTTTGCAAAGCCTTGCCAGAATTCTTTAAGCGCCGGGCATGCCCAAAACATATGGCCATGGTTTGCTGGGCTCCCTGAACACCTCACACACCTGTCCTCCACCCCAAAGAACTTGCTCATTCTTGCCGCTGTCAGGTGCACCCGGTGGACCACCTTAAACTGAATCAGGCTAAGCCTGGCACAAGATGAGGAGGAATTGACCCTGCCCAGGGAGTCAGCCCACAGGCCCTCATCCAGCTCCTCACCTAGCTCCTCCTCCCACTTGCCCTTCAGCTCCTCCGCTGAGGCCTCCTCCGCTTCCTGCAGCTCCAGGTGTCTGTCTGATACCTTTCCGCCCCCTACCCACAAACCCGAGACCACCCTGTCCTGTATCCTGTGGGAAGGTAGCAGCAGAAATTCCACCACCTGTTTCTTCAAAAAAGCGCGGACTTGCAGGTACATAAAGGTATTCCATGTGGGCAACCCAAATTTATCCTCCAGCGCCTACAGGCTAGAGAAAGTCCCGTCAATAAACAAGTCCCCCATCCTTTTGATACCTGCTCTGTGCCAGCTTAGGAACCCATCGTCTATTCTACCTGGAACGAACCTGTGGTTGTTTCGTATCGGGGGACTGAGGCCCCTACCTCCCCCCTGTGCTTTCTCCACTGACCCCAGATCCTCAGTGCCGCCATCATTACCAGGCTCGTGGTGTACCGTTCTGGTGAGAGTGGCAGCGGTGCCTTTATCAATGCCCCCAGGCTTGTATCACTGCAAGACACCCCATCCAACCACTTCCACGCTGCCCCCCTCCCTCTACTACCCATTTCCGAATCATGGATATATTCGCTGCCCAGTAATAGCTGCAGACGTTCGGCAGCAACCCCCCCGCCCCCCCCCCCCGGCTGCGCTCCAAGAACAGTCTTTTAACACGCGGGGTCCTGTTTGCCCACACAAATCCCGTAATAATCCTATTTACCTGCTTGAAGAAGGACTTGGGGATGAGGATGGGAAGGCACTGGAAGGCGAACAGAAAACTGGGGAGGACCGTTATCTTCACGGACTGCACCCTGCCCGCCAGGGAAAGCGGCAGCATGTCCCACCTCTTAAAGTCCTCCTCCATCTGATCCACCAGCCGCGCTAGATTGAGCTTGTGCAGGGCATCCCAACTCTTAGCCACCTGTATGCCCAAATAGCGAAAGCTCCTCTCCACCATCTTAAGCGGTAGCTCTCCCAGTCTCTTTTCCTGGCTCCTCGCATGGATCACAAAAAGCTCGCTTTTCCCGACATTCAACTTATACCCCGAGAAATCCCCAAAATCTTTTAGGATCTGCATGACCTCCCCCATCCCCTCCACCGGATCTGAAATATACAGGAGCAGGTACAGTGAAACATGATGCTCCTCCCCTCCCCGAACCAGCCCCCTCCAGTTTCTAGACTCCCTGAGCGCCATGGCCAGCGGCTCAATTGCCAGGGCAAACAGCAGGGGGGACAGGGGGCACCCCTGCCTCGTTCCTCGATGCAGCCTAAAGACTCCGACCGCAGTCGGTTCATGGACACACTCGCTACGGGGGCCTGATACAGTAATTTGACCCACCCTATAAATTCCTCGCCAAATCCAAATCTGCCTATTACTTCCCACAGGTACTCCCACTCCACCCGATCAAAGGCTTTTTCCGCATTCATTGTAGCTACCACTTCTGCATCCCCTCCTTCTGAGGGCATCATGATCACGTTCAGGAGACTCCGCACATTCGTGTTCAGCTGCCTGCCCTTGACAAACCCCGTCTGGTCCTCATTAATCACCCCTGGGACTTCCGGTTGCGGCTATGCGGAGCTAAGTCGCACGTTCGGCAGCTCCTGCCAGAAACGGACTTTTGGGCTCTTTTTAGGGCCCCCATTGGCATTGGTTCGACGATTCCCAGTGTGGGAAAGATGACAGCAATATTTCCCCGACACTGTATGGATTGGACCAGGAGTGGAGCGGTGAAGAAAGTAGATTTGGAGCAACGAAAAGTGTGAGGGAGGAAAACCAAGATGGCGGCAGGTGGAGACCAGGCAGCGTGGGCGCAGGAGCAGCAGGTGTTTTTCCAGCGCTGCTTCACGGAACTGACGGTAGAGCTGTTAGAACCGATGAAGGCTTCGATTGACAAGCTGCTCGAGACATAGAAGGCCCAAGGGGCGGCGATCCAGGAGGTGCGGCAAAAGGCCTCAGAGAACGAGGACGAGATCTTGGGCCTGGCGGTGAAGGTAGAGGCGCACGAGGCGCCACATAAGAAATGGCAGGCGAAGTTTGAGGACATGGAGAATCGGTCGAGGAGGAAGAACTTGCAGATCCTGGGTCTCCCGGAGAGGGTGGAGGGGTCGGATGTCGGAGCATACGTGGTCACGATGCTGAACATGCTGATGGGCACGGGGGCCTTCCCGGGGCCCCTGGAGCTGGAGGGTGCCCATCGAGTCCTGGCGAGGAGGCCCAAGCCCAACGAGCCGCCGCAAGTGGTGCTGGTGCGGTTCCACCGGTTCGCGGACAGGGAGTGTGTCCTAAGGTGGGCAAAGAAAGAGCAGAGTAGCAGGTGGGTGGATGCACAGGTCCGGATATACCAGGACTGGAGCGCGGAGGTGGCCAAGACGACGGCCGGGTACAATGGGGCTAAGGCGGCGCTGCATCGGAAGGGGGTGAAATTTGGAATGTTGCAGCCGGCGCGACTGTGGGTCACCTTCAAGGACCGCCATCACTACTTCGAGATGCCGGAGGAGGCGTGGACCTTTATCCAGGCCGAAAAGTTGGACTCGGATTGAGGGTCGGTGGCGAGGGGATGTCGAGAGGGGATTGTTGTGTTTTGGGGGTATGTTCTGTTTGGTGAGAGTGTGGGCGTTGGCGGTTGGAAGAGAGGGGCCCTGTTGGGGGGGAAGGGAGAGGGGAGGCCCGAGGTGGGGGAGCTGGGATGAGGCCGTGAAAGGGAGCTGCACCAGAGGGGGTGGGGCCCGCTTGGTGGAAAGCGCGGGCTTTTTCCCGTGCTAGGGGAGGAAGGGGTGTGTCGGGTGCCAGATAGGAGCACCCGCTGATGGACAGGAGGGGGGAGGGGAAATTCTCACACTGGGGGGGTCAATGGAGTGCCGGGAGCGGCTGAGGTCAGCAGGAGTCAGCTGACTTACAGGAGTGCTATGGGGGGAGCAACGCAGCTAGAGGGTCCTAGGCGGAGGATTCTGTTCCGGTGGAAGGATGCGAGACCCCAAGTGTGGAAGCCTGGATCAGCGACATGGCAGGGTTTATTAAATTAGAGAAGGTCAAATTTGCCTTAAGAGGATCTGCGCAAGGGTTCTTCAGGCGGTGGCAACCGTTCCTAGACTTTCTAGCGGAGCGTTAGGAGATGGTCAGCAGCAGCAGCAACCGGGGGGGAGGGCGAGGGTTGGGGGCGGGTACTTTGTGTTTACTATTGTATTTATTAGCGTTTATCATTTAATGGAGGGCATATAGTCTGGGGTAAATGTGTGATATAGCTATAATCTCTTTATTTATGCGTTTTTTGTTGTTTCTCTTATTTTTGTACGGGGGGGCTTTTGTTTGTTGTTGAAAATATGTACAAAATTTTGAATAAAAATTATTTATAAAAAAAATTAATCACCCCCGGGACACAGTCCTCAATTCTAGTGGCCAGGATATTGGCCAACAGTTTGGCGTCTACATTAAGGAGTGATATCGGCCTGTAAGAGCCACATTGCAACGGGTCCTTATCTCGTTTAAGGATGAGCGAAATCAAGGCCTGCAACATCATCGGGGGAAAGGTTCCCCTCTCCTTAGCTTCGCTGAAGGTTCTCAACAATAGCGGGCTCAACAGCTCTGAGAATTTCCTATAGAATTCTACAGGATATCCATCCGGACCCGGGGCCTTGCCCGACTGCATACTCTCCAAACCTTTAACCAACTCGTCCAATTCAATCGGGCCCCTAATCCCTCTACTAGCTCCTTCTCCACCTTCGGAAACCTCAGTTGGTCCAAGAATTGCTTCATCCCTTCCCTCCCCTCCAGGGGCTCTGACTCACACAATTTACCATAGAAATCCTTGAAGACCTCATTGATCCTTTCCGAGCTTAGGACCGTGTTACCTCCCCGTCCCTAATTCCCTCAATTTCCCTGGCCGCCTCTCTCTTCCGTAGTTGGTGCGCCAGCATCCTACTTGCCTTCTCCCCATACTCGTACACCGCTCCTTGTAACTTCCTCAACTGAGCCTCTGCTTTTCCTGTGGTTAAGCAAATCAAATTTTGCCAATAGATAGGTTCTTGATTAATATGGGGATCAGTGGTTATGGGAGAAGGCAGGAGAATGGGGATGAGAAAAATATCAGCCACGTTTGAATGGCGGAGCAGACTCGATGGGTCAGTGACCTAATTCTGCTTCTCTGTCATATGGTCTTATGAACCAGTGCGTGCCAATTTCAGGGATTTCCGCCATGGTTTTCATGAAGCCTGTGCGGTCCCAGTTGGGCGTACATTGTCCATTGAGTCTTTTCCTCAATACCTTCCGACAGCCCCACGATCCTGATGTTTTATTATCGGGACCTGTTCCCCTGATCCTTGACTTTTTCTCTTAGTTCCCCTGGGCCGCCACCAAATGTTTTACCTCCGTCCCCATGGTGACAATTCTGTCGCTCTGGTCCGTCGAGGTTTTGTCCGAGTCAAGGATCATCCTCTTCTGAGTTGCCACTTTTTCCCCCAGCCCGTCGATTGCCTTCTGCATGGTGGCCGTCACCTCCGTTACCGCCAGCTTGACCGATACCTGGGTCTCTATCCTGCTTGCCTTCTTCATGGCGGCCAGTTACTTCATCAGGAAGCTCTTCCATCCATCTCCAGGAGGCTGATGCTCGGGTCATTGGCCACCCTCTCTCCTGCTGAGGGGCTGGTTGGGGCCGCTTTGCCTTGTGGGTCCGCTGTCTCGTCCGCCTGCTGGTCGTGGCTCTTACTGCCGATTCTGCCGTCTCTATGGCTCCTCGAGCTACTGTTCACTGGCACTCTTATTGATTGCCTTCCTTTAGTTGTTGATAAGATTTTGTTCTTGGAGATTTGGACAAAATTAAACTAAAAGTGTCTTTTCTTGTCATGGTTCGAAGGAGAGCCACCTGATGTGCGCCCACTCAGCACGTCACCGTCACCGGTAGTCTCCATTTATACTATTTCCAGTGTTTCTTCATCACATGACATCATCAGATTGGCCATTTGCGTGGGCAAATGTGCAGTCTAACATTACAGCCTGTATTGTTAACACCATCTAAATAAACTATGTTTTGGTTGACCTTCCAATGCCTCTGCTGTATAAGTTGTCGAGAATGATCTGGTTTGGAGCTTTCAGTACTGGCGGATTCAAGATTGAGTCTATTGAAAGCTTCAAACCATGGAGTTCTATCTCGACACCGTACACAGCAGAGGCTTAACTTGCACTTAAAACTTGTTCCCTTTGCCAATAATAAAGATTATAACATCTTCCGCCTTAGTGCATTCCTGAAGAACTGCTTTACTTCTGCAATCTCCTTAATACCCACACTGCTGGAAGCAACCTGTGCTTATAAGACCTCCAGTATATTTTTCATTTCCCATTCCTTCCACTTCAGTGTTTCTACATGCTTATTCAGCTACTATGGCTCCCTCTGCTACTTCTTTCCAAAAACCATTCACTGCTTTCTGTAAATATGTCCTTCCCTTCCCCAGAGAACTGTTCTCTTTCTCATTCATTATCTAATGAAGCACTTACAGAGATTAATTTTCTGTATGTAACAAATATGCAAGTTGCTTCTACTGTCATTCAAGCTAATGCTAGCTAGAAGCTCTTCCTACTATATGAATCAGCAATTGGAACTCACAGCTTTAGGTACATTCCTATTAATATTTTTGAATTCCTGTCCACAGCCATCACATTAACCTTGGGACACTCACTGCCATCAGCCCATTGTCTGAGATGACAAATACAGTGCTCTGGGTATTCACCAATAATATAATCTATTAGAAGAAAATCAAAAACTGATTTGGACTCCTTCAGCTAATGCGAAGGAGAGTACAGTAGTGAAAAAGATAGTGATGAGAATGTGAATCCCTAAAGATGATACAAACATTTCAGAACAGGTACTGCAGCAGCCACCTTCCGAGGTGCTATAACCAGGTTGAATGGGAATGGTGTATCAGTGGCTGACTTCCTCCAAGATCATTTCTTCTTTACGTATTTTTGGTAAATAGAACAAAAGGTGGGTTTTCTGACTATACATTCCCAGTATTGGAAATTGTGTGACTTTCCTTTCATTAAAATTAATGGATGGAAAATCATGGATTGGGCACACAATTCTTTGCTGTGTTCCTGGTAGGCAAGGCTCTAAGCTTGGACTTTGCAATTGGAAAATTAATCCTCGTAAATCAATGTGAAAGTAGCTGATGCTGTGCTTATCGACTGATACTGACTGTCAAGACTTAGCATCTGAAAAGTTAAACTCAGGCTATGGTTGAAGATCGGTCTGTGGCCTCCCAGCAGTCTGATGGTCAGTATAAATCAGGAATTAGACTGTACTGGACAACAATCCAATATATCCAATCACGTTACCAGAGTAGAAATTCTGCTCAAAATTACGCTTTCAGTCTGCCCCTAATTCTCAAAAAAAAAAGAAACAATAATATGGAGAGATAGAGAAAAGAAAGAACAGTTAAATCTATTGTTTCTTTATCCAGTAAATAATGGGGGCGATTCTCCAACATGGAACCCACGTGTTCGCGCCGTCGTGAACGCCATCGCGTTTCACGACGGCACAAACTGGGCATGGGTATGACTGATTCTGGCCCCCACAGGGAGCCAAGCACAGGGCTGGAGCGGTGCACGCCGCTCCAGCCTCCTTTTGCAGTTCCAAATGGGCGCCGCACCAACCCACGCATGCGCAGTTGGGCCGTGCCAACCTGCGCATGCGCAGGGGACTTCGTTAGTGCGCCGGCCCCGACTCCACACGGTGTCGGTGTTCAGGGGCCAAGCACAGCTTATACATCATATTTCATTGATCAAAAGATCTCTTGTGAACAGCCAGTCTCTATTTGATTACCACTAGTAAGTCATATCAGAATCGTATGGTAGTGAAATGATGTAGTTTAATTATATATCAAAGAATTATACAGTTCAAAGTTTCTTGTTTTTTTTTCCCATATTATCTTTCCATTGCATTGTGGACAGAATTCAGAATGTTGGCTTGGCACTTGTTGGTGAATAATCTCTAAGCACGCTCACCATTGCACCCTGTGAAAAAAAAGACACAAACTAGAGACAGTTCATATTTAAACAATGATAATTCAACAGCCATACAATGTTGAGCTTCGCTTGGGAGCTTATAAATTTGGTTTCTGACATTCAAGGTCAGCTAACTTCTGCAGTGAGGAGAGTAGATAGAATGCTTCATTGTAATGGATCCTATTCAGTTCTAAAAAAAAGTAGCTGGAACTGCAAGATATCCCAGTTGGTGGTCAATGGTTATAGTCCACATGAAGATAATGAAGGTTTTAACAAGGACAGTCATTGGGGGCACAAATGCAAAAAAAATATGAGCAATGTAAGTTGATGACTTTCAATTTACCTCTAATGCTTGATACACGGGGCACAATATACAAACAAATTATTAAATGCAGATATTGTTCAGAGTGGATATATTTAAACCTCTGTCCTTACCCAAAGAAGTATTGCATTTGACGGCCTGGTGACTAATTAGTTGAACAGCTCCCTCCCAGTTTAGCTGATTTACCTCCTTTGGAAGTGGAACTCATACTTCCCACTTCAGCACTACATAAAGTATAATCCATTTCTTTGTCATCATCACTAACAGCTTGCATTTATTTATCAGTTATAACATAGCCAAACTGTAGAGCCTATAAGTGTAGCAAAATGTACCATTGTCCAAAAAAATTACACTGGGCCACACAAGGCAACATTAGGACAGAGGGTCAAAATCTTTCTCAAGGAGGTAGGTTTTCGGGAAGATCTGAAAAGAGGACGGAGGTATTGAAGCTGAGAAGTTTAGAGAAGAATTCCACAGCTCAGGGACCAGGCCAGAATTAGAGGAACACAGAGTTATGGAGAGTTGTAGAGTCATAGCAGTCTACAGTACAGAAAAGGCCATTTGGCCCATCGTATCTGCACCAGTCAAAAACAACCACCAAACTATTCTAATCCCATTTTCCAGCACTTGTCCCATGGCCTTGTATGTCTTGACATTGCAAGTGCATATCTAAATACATTTTCAATATTATGAGGGTCTCTGAGTCCACCATACTTCCAGCCAGCAAGGCCAAGACTCCCACCACCCTCTGGGTGAAAATATTTCCCCTCACATCCCCTCTAAACCTCCTTTACCTTACCTTAACTCTATGCCCCCTGGTCATTGATCCTTCCACTAAGGGGCAAAATTTTCCTCCTGTCCACTCTATCCATGCCTCTTATTGTCTTACACATCTCAATCATGTTCCCCCCTCAGTCTGCTCTGCTCCAAGGAAAACAATCCAAGTCTATCCAATCTCTCTTCACAGCTAAAACTCTCCAGTCCACGCAATATCCCGGTAAATCTCCTCTGCACCCTTTAAGTGTGATCACATTCCTCCTGTAATGTGGATTCCAGAACTGCACACAATACTCTAGCTGTGGCTTAACATTTTATGCAGTTCCAGCATAACCTCCCTGCTCTTAAACTCTATGCCTCTGCTAATAAAGGCAAGTATACTATATGCCTTATTAACCACTGTATCCACCTGCTCTGCTAATTTAAGAGATGGTTTACATGCACAGTAAGGTCCCTCTGATCCTTGGTGCTTCCAAGGGCCCAGCCATTTGTCATGTATTCCCCTGACTTGTTTGTCCTGCCCAGGTGGTCAGACACGACCTCCCTTTAACAAACCATGCTGACTGTTCTTGGTTAATCCCTGCTTCTCCAAATGCAGATTAATTCTGTTTCTCAGAGTTGCTTCCAATAGTTTCCCTACCACTGACATTAGGCTGACTGGTCTGTAGTTTCCCAGTTTATCCCTTCCTTCTTGAATAATGGCACCACATTGGCTATCTTCTAGTACTCCAGCACCTCTCCTGTGGCCAGAGAGGAATTTAAAATTATTGCCAGTGCCCTTGCTATTTCCTCCCTTGGCTCTCTCAACAGCCTGGGATACATTTCATCTAGTCCTGGAAATTTGTCTACTTTTAAGCCTGCCAGACCACTCAGAACCTCCTCCCTGTCCATATAATCTCTTTAATTTCATTAGTCCTCCCTAATTTCTTTTTTAGAAAATATATTACGACATTTAGAATTTTAACACTTTTCAACAGAAAAATCCAACAAAGATAAAAATAAACCCACAATGACAGAGCCATCCCCCTCAAACATAGACCCCAACCAACATGGTCCACATAAACACTCCGTCTCACGGCCCTCCCTTCATTGGCTTTCCTACCCTTGTTCGTCATTTTTATACCTCCTCCCTGTTAAGTAATGGGTGAGAGACATTCCAATTAGTTGTCTCATTTATGTTAAGTATTCAATAATTGACACTGATATGTAAAGAGGCTTCAGGTGGCCTTTGTGTCAGGTGATATGATGTTAGAGTTTTGTGCACAGTCTGTTGAAGTAAACTAAAGGTACTTGTGGAAAAGGAGCAGTACCTTTGACTCTTTATAAAACAGCAGCTAAACATCTAACACTCCCTTCCCCCCACCACGCTGACAGACTAATTTTCCTTAAAGAAGTCGATGAATGGCTGTCACCTCCGAGCGAGCCCCTGTAACGAACCCCTTAAGGCGATTTTTATTTTCTCCAACCTGAGAAACCCTGCCATGTCCCTTACCCATACCCCCGCATTCAGGGGCTCCGAGCCCCTCCATCCCAGCAGAATCTGTCTCCGGGCCATCAGGGAAGCAAAGGCCAAAACATCGCCCTTTCTCCCCCCCTGAGTTCTTCTCCCTAATTTTTATACCCACACCGTCCCTCTCACGAGTGAACACCGACACAGAATATTCAATTAGACCCTAATTACGTCCTCCGGCTCCACACTCATCACTGTGGTCCTTAATGAGTCCTACCCTTTCCCTAGTTATCCTTCTACTCTTAAAATACTTTGAAAACAACTTAGAATTTTCCTTTATTTTACCTGCCAGTATCCTTTCATGCCAACCTTTTTTGCTCTCCTAATTTCCTTTTTAAGTTCCCTTCTGCATATGCTATACGCCTCCAGGGCTTTTGCTATTTTGAGTCTGTGATGTCTGCCACAAGCTTCCCTTTTTCTCCTGATCCAATGCTGTATGTCCCTCCATATCCAGAGTTCACTGGATTTGTTGGTTCCACTCTTTTTCATGATTGGAACATGTTGGCCCTGTATTCTCCCTATTTCTTTCTTGAATGCATCCCACTGTTCTGTCACAAGATTTACCAATTCTGCTCCCTGTCCACTCTTGCCAAATCATACCTGCTCTTATTAAAATCAGCCTTCCCCCAGTTCAGAACTTTGATTTCAGGCCCATCCTTGTCCTTTTCCATAACAATCTTGAATCTAGGATCATTGTCTGCAAAATGTTCCCCCATTGATACTTCAACTACTTGCCCGGCTTTATTAACTAAAATTAAACCCAGGACCGTCCCCTCTCTTGTAGGACCTTCTACGTACTGACTGAAAAGGTTCTCCTGGATGCATTTTAAGAATTCCTCTCCCTCTAAAACACACTATGGCTACCCCAGTTAATGTTGGGGAAGTTGAAATCCCTCACTATCACTAGCCTATTACTGTCACATTTCTCTGAAATTTGCCTACATATCTGCTCTTCTATTTCTCTCGGACTGTTGGGGGGCCTAGAGAACGGTCCCAGCAATGCGATTGCTGCTGTGTTGTAACGCTGAAGGAAGTTCAAAGTTAGGGATAGGGACATGTACTGGCATGGAGAAAGTGTGACGTAAATTGAGAGAGCTATTTTTCATGTCATGGGACCTTTATAATATTCCATTAAATGTAAAATTCCTGTTTGTGACCACAACTCGAGTTACCACAAGTTGTTCACAAAAAATCTTTCTCAATGAGGTTTTAGATTTTCTTAATTTAATAAAATAATTGAAGTGAAACAAGCTGCACTAAATGCAAGCAGATAGATTTGGATAGGACAAACATGATGCTCAAAGGAATTGGCAAGCATGATTTGTTCTATCATCAAAATCTCGACTCTCATGGAACTTCATTGAACCATTGTTTGTGGCAAAGGCCACCGAAGGTATATTAAGTTTCCTTTCTGCAGAAAATCCTGGTTTGACTCTTGTTTTTGCTTTAGTGCTGTGAACTTCCTGAGCTGAAGAGCGAAGCCAATTCTGCTGGCCCCCTCTTGTGACCTTTGTGCAGATGTACTTAAGAGCACAATCTGCCCACGAGTATCGGAATGCTTCAATGTTTAATGTGATTAAAGTGTTTCGTTGTGCAGTTCCCAACTTTAGAAATGTAAAAGGAGGTCCACAAACAACTTCGGATATTTTAAAACAATAAAATAAAGTTTTAAAAAGATTGTATTAAGTGGCTGAAGTTCTACTGCAACTCGTGTGAAGTCCAGCATCGGCAAGATTACTTCAGAGGTGATCTTGCACCACCTGCTACATTTTGAATCACTCCCAGGTCAACAATTACAAAGAAGTTTTTTTTTTTTAAATTTAGTGTACCCAATTATTTTTTCCAATTAAGGGGCAATTTAGCATAGCCAATCCACCTACCCTGCACATCTTTTGGGTTGTGGGGGTGAAACCCACGCAGACACGGGGAGAATGTGCAAACTCCACACGGACAGTGACCCAGGGCCGGGATTCGAACCCAGGTCCTCAGCGCCGTAGGCAGCAATGCTAACCATTATGCCACCGTGCTGCCCAATTACAAAGAAGTTAAGGCGCACCTTTTGAAAAACACATAGAGTTAATCCAGAAATGGCAATATAAAATAATAATCCATTAAATTAAACTTGGATTCTTAATCAAAAGAAACACATTTGGCTCATTAAGTATTATGACAATACATCAGCTAGTATCGTATGCCATCAACACGCAGAATGATAGGCAGGTAGATTGCTGCAGTAAGTCCCTAAAGGTCTCATTAAAAAGAAATCACAAATAACACTGTAGCTCATTACATATTATTCTATCCCTGAAATTGAATGTTGTGTAATATATCCAGCGACTTTGGATGTTTTTCGTGGGTATGAATATTTCAAGAAGGTTCATTGTTTGTCCTGGTCCCTTTTTGGTCTTATAACAGTTGCAGCTTTCACAAATTGTGAAGCCCAATATACTCAGTTTTCTTACCATGATTGTCCATTTCCTGTTTTCAGCTTCTTGGAAGACCAGTGATCTTGGGGAATAAAATACTTCATCATCAACTTCCTCCGGTTTTCGTGGCAAACAATGCAAGAATACCCAGTTGGGTGCAGCTGACTGTCCGGTCTGTGAGATGTGTAAAAGGCAAAAAAGGCATCATTACCGAAGTAAGGCATTCTGGTGCTGATTTTTGTTCATTTACTATAGATAGATTCTAATACCAGGCAAATGGCACGAACCATTTGCCATCTCCACTGAAGTCAATTATAAAAGTTACTGCATATATTAAACTATTTTGAGCAGCAGTCGATCAGAATTTTCAGATCAGACAGCATATGAAATAGCATACCTCAAATGCCATACAAGATTTTGGATGCGCCCATTTGTTGTATTAAAGCCTTGCAATCCCAGGCACTGCCTGGGAACAGAGTTGCAGCAAGATCATTCTTGGAAGAGATGATATAAGGTGCATTGTTTTGGCACTACTTTTCTCTTGTGGCTTCCCTGCTTCCTAAAATATACGCTGCACTCAGTTCCTTCCTCCAGCTACCAGGGTATTTTCATTCTTATAACCAATAGTAAAGAAGCTGTTATACTGTCCACTGCTTATAACAGACAAATCATATTAACACCACTGTGCCACTAGAAGTGGTAGGGACTGGATTTACCTTTTGGTATCCACAACACTCTTATCCTTGAGCACCTAAATAACCAAGTAAAAAGAATGGAGTTGACCTGCCACTCCAGTTGTCTCCACATCTCTTTTGAGGTTGCTAAATAATTGCTTATGATTCTACAGGCACAGCTGGTTTTCCAATGCCAAAGTGCCACTTTTAATGTGTTAACCTAAACACAGAGTGTGAGAATGGTCATGAATCACTGTCAAACTCCGTTTCCTTATTTTAATTATGCTCTGCCTGAGGGTGATGTTGTTCTCTTATTTTGGTTCTCTATTTCTCCTTCAGTTATTAAACCTTCTAAGCTAACACTCTGGTTCCCAACCCTCTGCCATACTAGTTTAATTCCTCCCAAGTGACTCTGGCAAACTTCGCAGCCAAGATATTGGTGCCCCTCCAGTTTAGGTGCAACCCGTCCTTCTTGTACAGGTGCCAACTACCCCGGAAGAGATCCCAATGGTCCAGTAATCTGAAACCCTCCCTCCTGCACCACCAGTTTAGCCACGTGTTTCGCTGCACTATCCTTCTACTTCTAACCTCACTGGCAGGTGCACAGGGAGTAATCTTGAGATTACAACCCGAGAGGTCCTGCTTTTTAGCTTACTGTCTAACTGCCTGAATTCCTTCTGCAGGACTTCATCTTCCTACCTATGTCGTTAGTATCTATGTGTACTCCGATCCCTGGGTGTTCACCTTCCCCTTCGGGATGTCCTGTGTTCGTTCTGAGACATCCTTGACCCTGGCACCAGGGAAGCAACATACCATCCTGGAGTCTCTTTCATGTCCACAGAAGCGCCTATCTATGCCCCTTACTATAGTATCCCCTATAACTGTCGCTCTCCTGCACTTTACCCTCCATTGCTGAACAACTGAGCCAGTTGTGGTGCCACTGTTCTGGCAGCTGTTGTTTTCCCCTGATAGACCAACCCCCTCAACAGTATCCAAAACAGTATACCTGTTAGAGAGGGGGAGAGCCACAGGGGATTCCTGCACTGACTGGCTGCCCTTTCTCACAGTCACCCATCTGTCTGCCTGCACCTTGAGTGTGACCACATCACTATAACTCTTTTCTATGATGTTTACCGCCACCTGCATGCTCCTAAGGGCATCCAACTTCTGCTCCAACCGAACCACGTGGTCTGTGAGGAGCTGCCACTGGTTAACTTGGTGCAGATGTAGTGACATTTAAGCACCAGTTTAAGCACTTCAGCCGCCCCCCCCCACATACACAATTTGAAAAGGTCTTTATATCACTTACCTTCCCAGGATGCTCTCTGGATCACTCCCTGCAGATTATCAGTTACAAAGCCAGAAGAAAGAAAGCAAAACAGAAAGGGAAAAAGCACCTCCTCCCACTCTACACTGAATTACCACACTGTTCCAAGTGACCAAATTCCAATCCTCACATGGGCTCTCTCATTCACTCAGGCTGTCTCTACTTCACACACGCAAAGCTTACGGAGTGTGCACTTTATGCTTCTCTCTTATATAGCATTGAATCTTGCTTATATCCGTTAACAGACCTAGATATTCTTTCTCTATCTGTGCATATCTCTGCTACGTTGGAGTCATAGCATGAGATGCATACGCAACTCATTTTTATAGATTATTTTCTGCTTTCTGCAACAAAACGGCACCAATGCCATTCTGACTGCCATCCATTGATATTTTCATTTCCTTCTTAGAATCAAAAAACGCTCAGACTGGAATTGTAGTTAGTGACGATTTCATGTTTCGCCACTCAGCTGCATGCTGAGGTGTCCACAGAAATTCAACCTTCTTTTTAAATCAGGTTTCTTAAAGTTGTTCTGCTGGTCAGATTTTCTCATAAAATTAACTACGTGCACATGCACCATAGTGCTTAACCAGTCTGTCAGCTCAGTCAGATATTGCATTGTTGAATTCTATCTACCTCATCCTTGAGGTGGTCTCTTAATGGTGCTGGCACTCTTCTGTGCACATGTCACTTAATGGTGCTGGCACTCTTCTGTGCACATGTCACTTAATGGTGCTGGCACTCTTCTGTGCATACGTATCACTGGCTCAGCATCATTTTTGAGTTGAATGCTGTACATGAATGATAAGGTGCCATTCCACTAAAGACATGCTTGAAGTTGCTCTATTTTTTTCAATTTTATCATTGAGTGAACCATTTAAATTTCTGGCTGCGTGTATTCTTTGTACCAAATTCAATTTTATGCATGCATCTACCCCAATTAGTGCTGACTTTGTACCATCCACAATTTCAAATTCCAATGGGATACAGATATCACTACTCTGCACCGTGAGACAGCAGGAACCCTTTGTCACTATTGCGTTCCCGTTGTCGTCCGTCAACCTACAGTTTGATTTTTTAATTCTTGGAATCTTGTTCACTTGTTTTAGATCTGCCTCTGTGATTAAATTTGCATGTGCACCCGTATCCAACTTGAATGGAACAGCAGACCCATTAATATTAAGTGTTACAGTCCAATCTTTAATTAAATTGGAGAGTTGAAATATTGTTCTATCATCAGTGTCCAGTTCATTAACTCTGGTTATTGCTTTTACCATGAAGTTATCCTGCAGAGTAAACTTAGTGAATCATTATTTGAAGTTAACATTTTTTTTTTCATGTCCTTAATTTTGTATACTTTGTACCTTTTTATATCTGTGGAACAAATTTTGAATTTGTTGGTATCGCTGAAGTAAAACGGCATTGTGAGGCAAAATGATGGAACTTGCTACATCGCAAGCTTTTTTTACCTTTCGCAGGACAATTTATTTTATAGTGGCCGTGGCCACAGCGTGTGCACATCATCATGCTGGTGATGTCACTTTCAAAATGGCCACCATCAGTGGCGTGCTGTCTTCTGAACTGCGCCACAGACTTAATGGCGTTGGCCATGTTTCGTGGATTCGTGCCTTTCTCTTTAGCCCTAAACTCTGCATATTTGTTTGTGGCTTGCTCACTGGCCTTGCAAAGCTTTATGGCTTCTTCTAATGGCAAAATCGGTCTTCTTAGTCACCTTTTTCACAATCGCTCATCAGATATACCAAACACTATTTGATCCTGCAACATCGAATCCACAATGGAGGAAAAATTACACGACTGTGCTCTCAGTCTTAAATCGGTTATAAACAAATCTATCGATTCTCCTTTTAGTTGCAGCCATTTTCTAAACATGTAGTGCTCATATGTTTCATTCACTTGTGCTTTGCAATGAGTATCAAATTTGTCCATGACCCGTTCACATTTTTTCTTATCCTCAGTGTCTGCGAATTCAAAGGAATTAAATAATTCAAATGCCTGCAGTCCAGCCAAATTAGGAGGAGAGCGATGTTTTGATGATCAGGAGCTGATTGTAACGCGGAGGCAGATAAAAAAAACTTCAATTTGCTGTTTGAAATTTTTCCAGTTTAGACTTGGTTTACCGGTCATCCTGAAGTGTTCTGGCTTTTTCAGATCTTCCATCTTACAATCAGTAGCTTGGTGCTGTCTCCGAGATCTGTGTAGTGGCCTGATTGTTCTTCTTTTCTTCTTAGAAGCTAAACTCATTGCTTACTATTAGGAATACACACCTGGTACCATGTGGTGTTCTTTATGATTCTGTTATCAGGATGGATGTTGTAGTGTTCACCAAGACCACAGAAGCTACGTTCATTAACAAGGCTAACTTTAAAAAAATATATTTTTTATTCTCCTTTTTCGCGTTTTGTCCCAAATTTGCACCCAACCATAAACAATAATTAGTAATGAATGTAATGTCAATCCCCATATCAATAACAACGATCCCATTCTCCCACCAAACCCCAAACATTGGCCTGCATGTTAACATAAACAAATTACAAAAATCATCCATAATTACCATTAACACATACAGTCCCCCTCACCCCAACCCCCCTAATGTTTGATGTGATCCAATTCTTGAAAGTGCATAATGAATAACGCCCATGCATTTTAGAACCCCTCCATCCTTCCCCTCAGTTCAACTTTGACCTTTTCAAGTGTTAAGAATTCCAGCAGGTCCCCCCCGCCACGCCAGGGCACAGGGTGGAGAGGTTGATCTCCACCCTAACAGGATCCGCCTTCAGGCGATCAACGAGGCGAAGGCTACAACATCTGCCTCCGCACCCGTTTCCAACCCCGACTGATCTGACACCCCGAATATGGCCTCCCGAGGGCCTGGGTCCAGTTTCACGTGCACCACTTTGGAGATTACCCAAAACACCTCCTTCCAGCAATCCTCCAGCGTTGGAAAAGACCATAACATATGAACGTGGTTTGCGGGGCCCCCCCCGCAACGTTCACACACATCTTCCACCCCCTCAAAGACCTCGCTCATACTCGCCCTCGTGAGGTGCGCTCTATACACCACCTTCAGCTTGCACAAGAGGTGGAGGCGTTCACCTTCCGGAGCACCTCACATCAGAACCCCTCCTCCATAATCTCTCCCAACTCTTCCTCCCACTTTGCCTTGATCCCTTCTAGCGGCGCCTTCTCCTCCTCCAAAGTAGCCCCGTAAACCGTCCATACTACCCCTTCTCCAGTCCCCCTGTCGTCAGCACCTCCTCCAGCAATGTGGAAGCCAGCTCTCCTGGGAAGTTCTGTATCCCCTTTCTGGCAAAGTCTCAAAACTGCATGTACCTAAATATTTCCCCCAGCTCCAGCCCTTACTTCGCTCCCAGCTCCTTCAATCCCACAAAACGACCCCCAAGAAATAAATCTTTTAGTGTCCTAATTCCTTTCTCCTCCCATCTCTGAAAATTTCCATCCCACTTCCCTGGCTCAAATCTATGGTTCCCCGAATTGGCATTTCCATTGCCCCATGCCCCCAACACGAAGTGCTGGCAAAACTGCCTCCAAATTCTCACCAAACCTATTATTGCCGGCCTCCCTGATTAACAAAGCTAGCTTTTATTTACACTACTTATTAAAGCTCGACCACTTACTTCTTTAGAAAACAATAATCTAGTAATCTGCAATCTACACTCTACTAACACTAGTCTCTACACTCTATCTATAACTGTACTCTACACTCTCTCACTTCTCCTCTCCAGCCTTTTCCAGCCTTCTCCCAGAAGCCTGTGAGTCAGTGCTTTATATAGTTCTGCATTTAGTTCCATGTAGTGGTTAATTATGATATGACATTAACCCTTTGTATTCTGAACATTTAACATAATGTCACAGCTGGGAAACATGAGTATATCGTTTAAGATGCACAATGTTGTGCTGATTAATGTTTAATTGTTTTGCCAGCTCGATCCAGGACATTCTGAAAGCTATGATCAGAGCAGTTCAAAAATCAAAAAGGTTTCTCCCAACAGGTCAAATAAACGCCTGCCCTGGTACATTTCTGCCACAAATGTGCATTGCTGTCGGCCCTTGTGAAAGTTCTGCAAAAATGTCATGAGCTATATTTTGAAACCAACCTTGCATTATATTTTCCCCTCAACAATTTGGCATTTTTTGTATCTATGTCTGTAAAGTGAGCACTCTCCGAAATATTGGTATTCATTCACATAGTTCTTTGCCAGTGGTCATGTTCTGGAGCAGAAACCCTTTCTGTTAATTATGTTAATTCCGTTAATAATGATATTGTCGAAAGTACAGAAATGCTACTCCTGTGTGGCTGTTGTATTTTACAATGGAAATGACATAAATTGATAATAACATTGTTCTGCTTCACCAGCCAGTTCTGCATGTAAATGTTGAATAATATGCTGAAATTATTTTATTTATGGTGCAAGAGTGAGTAGCATATTAGCCAATCCCCCGACCGATATTTCCTGTTGCTATCTAGTTGTGCAGACGTGTAATTCAGTGGCCATTCCATTTGCATGTGCCCTGTGGCTGCTGCTTTGTTTCTTGCGGGTTTAAGGAGCTGCAATAAATAATAAATCGTGTTCCTGAAGGTGCACTTTTGCTATGCGATGTAAACAATTCCAAAATTGAAGTAATAGGCACCCGTAATGGTTGGTTGAAAATTACTGGAGGGGTCTGCAGGAGCAAGTTGGCACTTGTGTGTAAAAACAAGAGCATGGAAGAAAGAGCAAGAATAAACGATGGGATGAAGGAAAGACTACAGAGCGACAAAATTCAGTATTTTCTGTGCCAAACACTGCTTACAGAGAGCAAACCACACGTCAAATGTGGACTTACAACAGAGAAACAGGAAACAATGGAGATGCATCTTTGTTTTTATCCAGCCATTCCCCTCCCCCCGCCACACCCAACCCCAACACAGTAATCACCCCCTCACCCCCTACTGATATAGACCTGCAAAAGAATTTACTTTTTAATGGTGCAGTCAAAACAATGTGGATTTGGAAGCAATTGATGTAATATCATGTGTTCAGTATAAGAACAGAAAAACTAGGAGCAGGAGTAGGCCATCTGGCCCCTCGAGCCTGCTTCACCATTCAATGAGATCATGGCTGATCTTTTGTGGACTCAGCTCCACTTTCCGGCCCGAACACCATAACCCTTTATTCTTCAAAAAACGATCTATCTTTACCTTAAAAACATTTAATGAAGGAGCCTCAACTGCTTCACTGGGCAAGGAATTCCATAGATTCACAACCCTTTGGGTGAAGAAGTTCCTCCTAAATTCAGTCCTAAATTTACTTCCCCTTATTTTGTGGCTATGTCCCCTAGTTCTGCTTTCACCCGCCAGTGGAAACAACCTGCCCGCATCTATCCTATCTATTCCCTTCATAATTTTAAATGTTTCTATAAGATCCCCCCTCATCCTTCTAAATTCCAACGAGTACAGTCCCAGTCTACTCAACCTCTCCTCATAATCCAACCCCTTCAGCTCTGGGATTAACCTAGTGAATCTCCTCTGCACACCCTCCAGCGCCAGTACGTCCTTTCTCACTAAGGAGACCAAAACTGAACACAATACTCCAGGTGTGGCCTCACTAACACCTTATACAATTGCAACATAACCTCCCTAGTCTTAAACTCCATCCCTCAAGCAATGAAGGACAAAATTCCATTTGCCTTCTTAATCACTTGTTGCACCTGTAAACCAACTTTCTGTGACTCATGCACTAGCACACCCAGGCCTCTCTGCACAGCGGCATTCTTTAATATTTTATCGTTTAAATAATAATCCCGTTTGCTGTTATTCCTACCAAAATGGATAACCTTACATTTGTCAACATTGTATTCCATCTGCCATTCACTTAACCTATCCAATTCCCTCTGCAGACTTCCAGTATCTTCTGCACTTTTCACTTTACCACTCATCTTAGTGTCATCTGCAAACTTGGACACATTGCCCTTGGTCCCCAACTCCAAATCATCTATGTAAATTGTGAACAATTGTGGGTCCAACACGGATCCCTGAGGGACACCACTAGCTACTGATTGCCAACCAGAGAAACACCCATTAATCCCCACTCTTTGCATTCTATTAATTAACCAATCCTCTATCCATGCTACTACTTTACCCTTAATCTTTATCTTATGCAGCAACCTTTTGTGTGGCACCTTGTCAAAGGCTTTCTGGAAATCCAGATATACCACATCCATTGGCTCCCTGTTATCTACTGCACTGGTAATGTCCTCAAAAAATTCCACTAAATTAGTTAGGCACGACCTGCCCTTTATGAACCCATGCTGCGTCTGCCCAATGGGACAATTTCTATCCAGATGCCTCGCTGTTTCTTCCTTGATGATAGATTCCAGTACCTTCCCTACTACCGAAGTTAAGCTCACTGGCCTATAATTTCCTGCTCTCTGCCTACCTCCTTTTTTAAAGTGGTGTCACGTTTGCTAATTTCCAATCCACCGGGACCACCCCAGAGACTAGTGAATTTTGGTAAATCATCATTAGTGCATCTGCAATTTCCCTAGCCATCTCTTTTAGCACTCTGGGATGCATTCCATCAGGACCAGGAGACTTGTCTACCTTTAGCCCCATTAGCTTGCCCATCACTACCTCCTTAATGATAACAATCCTCTCAAGGTCCTCACCTGTCATAGTCTAATTTCTATCAGTCGCTGGCATGTTATTTGTGTCTTCCACTGTGAAGACCGACCCAAAACACCTGTTCAGTTCCTCAACCATTTCCTCATTTCCCATTATTAAAACTCCCTTCTCATCCTCTAAAGGACCAATATTTACCTTAGCCACTCTTTTTTGTTATATATACAGTCTGTTATTATATTCTGAGCAAGTTTACTCTCATACTCTATCTTACTCTTCTTTATAGCTTTTTTAGTAGCTTTCTGTTGCCCCCTAAAGATTTCCCAGCCCTCTAGTCTCCCACCAATCTTTGCCACTTTATATGCTTTTTCCTTCAATTTGATACTCTCCCTTATTTCCTTAGATATCCACGGTCGATTTTCCCTCTTTCTACCGTCCTTCCTTTTTGTTGGTATAAACCTTTGCTGAGCACTGTGAAAAATCGCTTGGAAGGTTTTCCACTGTTCCTCAACTGTTCCATCATAAAGTCTTTGCTCCCAGTCTACATTAGCTAGTTCTTCTCTCAGCCCCTTGTAATCTCATTTGTTTAAACACAAAACACTAGTATTTGATTTTATTTTCTCACCTTCCATCTGTATTTTAAATTCCACCATATTGTGATCGCTCCTTCCGAGAGGATCCCTAACTATGAGATCATGAATCAATCCTGTCTCATTACACAGGACAAGATCTAGGACCGCTTGTTCCCTCGTAGGTTCCATTACATACTGTTCTAGGAAACTATCGCGGATACATTCTATAAACTCCTCCTCAAGGTTGCCTTGACAGACCTGGTTAAACCAATCGACATGTAGATTAAAATCCCCCATGATAACTGCTGTACCATTTCTACATGCATCAGTTATTTCTTTGTTTATTGCCTGCCCCACCATAACGTTACTATTTGGTGGCCGATAGACTACTCCTATCAGTGACTTTTTTGCTTTACTATTCCTGATTTCCACCCAAATGGATTCAACCTTATCCTCCATAGCACCGATGTCATCCCTTACTATTGCCCGAATGTCATCCTTAAATAACAGAGCAACACCACCTCCCTTACCATCCACTCTGTCCTTCCGAATAGTTTGATACCCTCGGATATTTAACTCCCAGTCGTGACCATCCTTTAACCATGTTTCAGTAATGGCCACTAAATCATAGTCATTCACGATGATTTGTGCCATCAACTCATTTATTTTATTCCGAATACTATGAGCATTCAGGTAAAGTACACATATGTTGTTTTTTTTTACCTCTGTTTTGAATCTAAACATCTCCAGTTTTATTCCTTTTAGTATTACTGGGCCTATTCACTGAGCTCCCCTCAGTCACTGTACCTTGTACTGTCGCCCTTTTTGATTTTTGACTATGTCTTCTCTGCCTTGCACTTTTCCCCTTACTTCCTTTTGCTTCTGTCCCTGTTTTACTACCTTCCAACTTCCTGCATTGGTTCCCATCCCCCTGCCACATTAGTTTAAACTCTCCCCAACAGCTCTAGCAAACACCCCTCCTAGGACATCGGTTCCAGTCCTGCCCAGGTGCAGACCGTCCAGTTTGTACTGGTCCCACCTCCCCCAGAACCGGTCCCAATGCCCCAGGAATTTGAATCCCTCCCTCTTGCACCATCTCTCGAGCCACGCATTCATCCTATCTATCCCGACATTCCTACTCTGACTAGCTCGTGGCACTGGTAGCAATCCTGAGATTACTATCTTTGAGGTCCTACTTTTTAGTTCAACTCCTAACTCCCTGAATTCCGCTTGTAGGACCTCATCCCGTTTTTTACCTATATCGTTGGTGCCTATGTGCACCACGACAGCTGGCTGTTCACCCTCCCCCCCCCCCCCCCCCCCCCCCAGAATGTCCTGCAGCCGCTCCGAGACATCCTTGAGGCAACATACCATCCTGGAGTCTCGATTGCGTCCACAGAACTGCCTGTCTATTCCCCTTACTATCATAAATGAGCGAATAAGCCTGAAGCCCAAATGATTTGTTTATTTCATCTTTCGGTAAGCGAGTCTTACTGAGCAGCTTAAATAACTAGACAATCCGTCCATGTCCAATCTTTGTCTCTATCCTACTGCTGAATTGAAAATTCCACCATTTTATTGCATAATAAGCAACAGTTAATTAATTGTGCTACCTGGAAATTTACATAACTAGACAAGTGCGACACTGCATTACGTCAAAAGGAGTGACTAATGTTCAATACGTTGATGAAATCAGTTAAATTCTAGATGATTTAGGAATTGGAAAATAATTAGTGCAAAGTTGGGATGCACGTGCTGAGGAAAAAAGGTTACCCGAGGAAGAAAGCACCATCAAAGGAATAATTACTGGACACTCTAAGGAACAACGCATGGCTACCTATTTTTAGTTTTGAGAATTCACACATCTTACCTTCATGGTGATTTGATAACCATGAAACGCTTTCAGCCTTTCCACTTTCTCTTCTTCTTGCCCCATGCTGATCCACGTATCTGTTACCAGAACATTGGCTCCATTTGCTGCCTCCAGAGGATCATTAGTGAAAAACATTTTGGTCCCACACTAATTTCAATAATGATTGGAAAAAAGAAAAAAGCTCATAAGAATCAACTTCATCTACAATGTGGAAACACCACCATAACCCAAGTCCTCTCAAGTAAAAACAGATGAAAATAAATTACCTTTTCAGACAATGACTTGGCATATGCGGTGACATTGGAATCAGGTTCAAAGCCCTATAAAGAAAAAATAATTTATAGGCCTTTTCTGCTGATACTACAGACTGGTGATAGAACAAGTTTACACAAAGTATTAATTACCATGCAGAAGGGCTGATAGTAAATGTTGATTGATGAGATTATAAAAAGGTTGGTATCTCAAACTAAATAATCCTAATCGGAAGGTTAAGAGTTTGTGTCTTGGGGCAGCACGGTGGCATAATGGTTAGCATTGCTGCCTACGGCGCTGAGGACCCGGGTTCGAATCCCGGCCCTGGGTCACTGTCTGTATGGAGTTTGCACATTCTCCCCGTGTTTGCGTGGGTTTCACCCCCACAACCCAAAAGATGTGCAGGCTAGGTGGATTGGCCATGCTAAATTGCCCCTTAATTGGATAATCTAAATTTATTTTAAAAAAGAGTTTGTCTCTTGGTTGCTGATGTTCAAATTTGTCTGCCTCAGTTAGCAGACTGTTATCTGTTCCTCTTGGGAATGAACAGTGTTGGCTTGACTGTGCATAGGCAGAGCATCCAGCACCGGTGTTACTGAAGCAGACATGATCAATCTCTGGCTTTTCCTTAGCGCTCTACACAATTCCGTGAGGGAAAGTAAAACAGATGCTTAGGTACATAATGACAACAGAGGTTACACCATTGCCCAGTAGCTGTGAGCTTCAGTCTATTTTTCTATGGTCAGGAATAGCAGCGATTCTCCAAACACACATAAAGCTGGGCCACAACTACACTGGAATATAAACCTTGTGAAAAAGGATTCTAATCACCCCTCCCACCATACCCAATTTACTCTCCCAGTTATTCTGTCGCAGCCATTAATTTTTCATGAAGTCATATGTTCTCCAAATATATCTGCAGGAATTAATACAGTACCATATATCACCAAGAACATACAGATTATCATCCTTTAGCCAGTCTAAAGTTATGAAAAACAAATCCTGTATGGTTGTCAGTCTTATACCAGAGAGATTACCTTAGGTGTAGCAGCATGAAGATGCATTCCGAGTTTAGGAGCACTCAACATGAAAGAGTGTAACACATTATTTCCATCTCCTATCCAAGACAGAGTTAGACCAGTCAGTGAGCCAAAATGTTCCTACAAAGCACACGTATAAAATAAAATATTAAGAGACGGAAAAATGTGTATTTTCTGAACAACAGGAGGGGGGTTTAGGGCAATGCAGATTAGGGGGGTAGTTAGGTGGGTCCTTGTAGGAGGGGAGCTGGTTTTTGCACTATGCTGATTGTTCTTTGCACACTGTTTTGTATTGTTGTTGTTTACTATGCCAAAATGCCTCAATTAAATAGTTTAGCAAAAATAAATGTTCGATTATGAAGCATTTTTCTCTCCGGGAGATTGTTAAATTCCACCAACTTAAATACTTTGGAGATACCTGAAGTGTAAGGTAATCAGCCAGGATCTGGACAGGATGATAAAGCTCTGACAATCCATTGATCACAGGAATTGAGCCATCTTCTGCCAACTGTTCCAGATCAGAGTGTTTATAGACCCTAGCGAGGATCAGGTCAGTCATCCCAGACAAAACCCTGAAACGTGATCAAGCAGATCCAAATATTAGCAAAGAATCTCAAATTTAGAAACCCAAAATCAGCAAGAATCAAAATGCAAATATAACAATTTAGCAAATACTTAATTATTATTTTTATATGTATCAACCACAATCATGTTTGACACCATTTGAGAATACACTCAAAAATCACCTTTCACTCGGGACCCTTTCCTAGGTCAAATCAGAGAACATTCTAGCCCATCTGTTTGATTCAATTGGAAGGCAGATCACAGACATGAACAGATATTTGAATGCACTATGGCAGCCAGCTCATCAATTCATGTTAAGAAATAGCAGCTTGTGCGCTAAGATATGTAGTCTGAAATATGTTCTTTATAACACTAGTCTAGTGACTATGGCACATTATGACTTCCAAGGGGCTTGTAGAAATGCTCAGATGTTTCTTGATTGACCAACTGCCAGGACAAGATCAATTGCACAAGAAAGTCAACATGGATTGTTCTCAGGTCAATTTAACCAATTACATAGATTATTGAAATGACAAATAAAGGGTTTTTCAAAACAATGCACGTCTTTATACCTTCTCCCTATTTTCTCCCAGTTTTCTTCACCTGAAGGTGAAGCTCCTGCTGATGTAAGGATATGAAAATGAAATGAAATGAAAATCGCTTATTGTCACAAGTAGGCTTCAAATGAAATCACTGTGAAAAGCCCCTTGTCGCCACATTCCGGCGCCTGTTCAGGGAGGCTGGTACTGGAATTGAACCGTGCTGCTGGCCTGCCTTGGTCTCCTTAAAAGCCAGCTATTTAGCCCTGTGCTAAACCAGCCCTTGCATATTATTTGATTGAGGGTGGGATGGGGTGGCAGTCGGTTGCTTAAGCCTGCCCATTGGGTCAAGTATGCCAGAATTTCAAATACGGATCTAGAATGTTCTAAGTTTAAAAGGTTCCGTCAAGAGTCTCAGGAGCGAACCCCATTCAACTTCGCTAAGTAGCCAGTTTAACGACTTAATGAGCCTGTTTTCATCTTTCTAAGGGCCAGTCTTCAATTTTCCATCAGAAGCACAGAATCCTTGCAGCACATCTGAAGGATGGCAGCACGACGGTTCTGACTTTCTCTTATGACAAACCATGCTGCTGGACACGCATCTCTCCAATTGTAAGGAGATCTCTATGCCCCTCATTATGTCCGTCTCTTTTAAACTCTGGTGACTGCATGCCAGTTGGATCTATCCTTGGGCTCACCATACCTGACTCAAGAAGGTCACTGAAATGTTTCCACCACTGGACGCAGTGAAGCTCCTCTAGCCGTGCTCTCTATGGTGAACCTTGCAGCCCTTCTGTTGCCACTGGCAGGGCACAGGATGTTTCATCTCCAGCACAATCCCTGGTAAGGTGTCAGATAAATGTGAGGGTGGGGAAGTGGAAGTTTCCATTCTCACTTCCCTTTGTTCTGTTCCTTCTATTCTTTAAGGGAATAACAACCACTGCAATGGCTGCCGCCTGGCCTTTAAATTGGGCCTGCTGCTATTCCAGTCCTGACTCATTACTGTGCCTGCTGCCATTAATTGGGTGGCAAATATGACTTTTGGTCAATTAATGGCTTTCTGTATCAAAATGATAACACGTAAAAGATCTTCAACGGTGGGGCTCACTCCCACTCTCCCTGGCGGGGAGAGTGCTGACGATCAAGATGAACATACTGCCAAGGTTCCTCTTCCTGTTTCGATCCATCCCGATCTTCATCCCCAAGGCCTTTGGGTATAAGAATCCAACACAGATTGGGTACAAATGGAAGAGCTATCCTGTGAAGGAACAACCCTCCGGACCCTGGCCACAGCAGCACTCCCATCCTCCTCAACACAACGAGCCCAGTGGTAGTGGCCATGCCGAGAACATGGACCCAGTTGAGACAGCACTTCGGATAACCAAAATGTTCCTTATGGCCCCCATCTGCGGCAATCACTTTAGCTCACTCGGCTAAATCGCTGGCTTTTAAAGCAGACCAAGCAGGCGAGCAGCACGGTTCGATTCCCGTCCCAGCCTCCCCGGACAGGCGCCGAAATGTGGCGACTAGGGGCTTTTCACAGTAACTTCACTGAAGCCTACTCGTGACAATAAGCGATTTTCATTTCATTTTCATTTCATTTCAACCACAGATTCCCCCCAGCCACGCTAAATACCAGCTTCAAAAGATGGAGGCGGGACGGGGGGCACACTGACGGTCGGGGACTTCTACGTTAGGTGCAGACTGGCTACATTGGACAAACTGACGAGGAAGGGGAAATTAGCAAGAGGACAGGAATTGAGACACCTCCAAATAAAGCACTTCCTGCACAAAGAGACAGTAGGGTATCCTAAAGCCCCAGAAAACACACTACTAGAGGACCTAATAGGCACAAGTAGCGAGAAGGAGGGGGGGGCTATGTGGGAAAATATTGGGACAGCTACTGGACAGACCCTGAACACCACTGGACGGGACCAGACAAAAATGGGAGGACGAGCTGTGGCGCGCATGCATGGACTCATGCTGGCTGTGGCGCGCATGCGTGGACTCGTATCGGCCGTGGCGCGCATGCACGGACTCATGCCGGCTGTGGCACGCATACACAGACTCGTATCGGCCGTGGCGCGCATGCACGGACTCATGCCGGCTGTGGCACACATGCACAGACTCGTATCGGCCGTGGCGCGCCGGCTTTCGGGCGCCGGAGCTGCGGACACCACTCCAGTGTCATACTAGCCCCGAGGAAGGGGTGATTACCTGCCACTTGAGGCCTGTTGCCGCCGGAGTGGCTTACGCCGCTTTTCACCCTACTCCTTTACCTCTACCAGAATTTCTCATATGCATATACTTCTCTAATTATTGCTTGCTCACCCAACCCTCTCCGATGCAGATTTCAGGAGACACTGGCTGCTGCTGCTGTTCCAGCTATGGAACACTTTTACTGGGGCTGGAACTTTTAAATCAATGTACTTGTCCAGGAAAATTGGCCCATTTATGTTCTATTTACATTTATTGCCATGAGAGCCCAAGAAAAAAAAAAGTGGAACAGATGCTCACGGCGTTATTTTCTTTTGCTGGACTATGGCTGTCCAGACATGAAAGATTAGTGCTGCAATTTCAGGTGACAATGATCTTAAAGAATAAAATGTCTTAGCTGTTCCATTGACGTGAGTATTGAGTGGTCGAAGTTAGAAGGTGAGAATGTAAAAAGCATCATTAAGTGGCTCAGTCCTAGCTGTTCTCCCAAGATGAGCCGATTTGAGTTAGGAGACTAAACAACCCTGTAATGGAGGTTGCTGAGCAACAGCACACGCATCAGCTTGAGTTTAGTACGTTTATACTCTGCTCTGGCTTCAACAATGCAATGTAGGATATTTTAGAATATTTACAATAATGCAGAACCATTATTTAAACAAGCGATTTCAATCGCCTACGTCTGAAAATAAGGCCAATTAAAGAGTTGCGGTTTTGGCCTAACTTCCCTCTTTTTTTAATCTTGTGGGTTAATTGCTGGAAATACTTGATGACGTTCTGTAGATTTGTATTAAGCTAAGCAAAACCCAATTTAAAATTATGTTGGTCAATACAATTCAGCAACTATCCAGTGTCACAGATTATGGCGATACTGATCTAGCAACATGCATTAATTTTCATCAAAATAGCCTGACCGAAAATGCGGGTCGGAGAATCGCTGGGGGGGGGGGGGGGGGGGGGGGGGGGGCGTGAATCGTGCCATGCCACTGGCCCGCCGAGTCTCTGGCGCCAATTCTCGGGCGCCGCGGGAAAGCAGCCCCCCCCCCCCCCCCCCCTCCGCCCCTGGCGATTCTCCAGGCCTCGTTTCACCAGTGTGGGTTATATATGGTCCCACCTGGCTGGACCTCAGAATTCTGGCTGCGGGGCCGTCCTGATGGGTGGGCAGGCAGGTCCGACCCCGGCGGGGGGGCCTCCACAGTGGCCTGGCCCGCGATTGGGGCCTACCGATCAGCAGGAGGGCTAGTTCCATTGGGGGGGGGGGGCCATGTTCCTCCGCGCTGGGCCCCAGTAGGGATCTGCCATATTGCCCAGGGCCAGCGTGGAGACGGGAACACACGCTGGCTGTGGCGCGCATGCGCGGACTCGTATCGGCCGTGGCGCGCATGCGCGGACTCGTATCAGCCGTGGCGCGCATGCGCGGACTCGCGCCGGCCGTGGCGCGCCGGCCTTCGGGCGCCAGAGCTGCGGACACCACTCCAGCGTCATACTAGCCCCGAGGAAGGGGTGAATACCTGCCACTTGAGGCCTGTTGCCGCCGGAGTGGCTTACGCCGCTTTTCACGCTGGCGTCAGAACTGTGTCCGTTTGTTTAGCAACATTTACCATTGTTCAGTGCAAATGTTTGCAGCTTTTGGCTGGGGCTTTCTGGTTCCGCTATGCAGGAGCCACCACAGGGGTGTGGCGACTCAGCCAAAAGTCCAGTGACATTCGGTGGGACCAGATTCCGACTGCGGGTGGGGCTGGAAAATTCTGCCCTTTGTCTTTCAACAAAGTTTTTGGAATTTTGACATAAATTTATTAGACACAGCACATCTTTGTGGAGCTCTTATAGTTTTTGTCCAGCAGTAGTGCTTTGACTTCAAAGTGATACTGACACACAACTAGACATGCCAGACCCAACACTGCTCTCCATCCAGAGCATAGCTGGATCTGGATTGTCCTTTTTCATGATTCACCATGTTGGAGCTGCTCATTATTGGTTGGACTTGCTTTCTTTTGCTGGTATAGAACAGTTCTGATTGGTCGAACTGACCAGGATGACTGCTCCCCATTCCACACAACGATGCTGACGTTCCCATTGGGTGTTTACATCTCAGTTACACATCATTTTAGCAAATAACCAATAAAATAGTAAAGCAACAATCAAAAAAGACTCACGCTCTGCTTTTACTAAGAAATGCACACAAAGGTTTGAAGTACACAGGTATGGTCTGTGCAAATATGAGCATTGAGATCTTCATGTTCAATAACTGTGTCTAGTTCTCTTATTTTTTGTTTACTGATCAAAAATCCAATTAGCTCACCTGGGTTTCAGTATTCATATAGCTAAGATATTGGGGAACACCTAGGATTCTATCAAACCTTTTGCAAGTTATTTTCCATGTACATTTTCTTTGTAGTTTATAATAGGAACAAAACTCTAGTTAGTAAATTATATATTTTTACAATTTCACTTATAAACCTGTTGCATTGTAGAATATGTCATGCAACTTTATTCTTTCACTCTCTATGGAATTCTACAGCTTCTCCTTCCAGCAACATATGTGCTTAATACTGTGATGTATGCTTCTTACAGTTGGTTTCTTTTGTTTCATAATTATAGGTTACGTTACAACTTCATGAAAAGCTTTGTGCAAGTTTCAACTGTGGTTGTACTAATTGTACAGAGGTCCTGTATATACAGTAAACTGGGTAAGACAATGTGTAATTAAGCTCTGTCGCTCTGGTATCGCTGTTGATTGCTTTTTGCTGGTTCCACAGCTCAGGGCACCAGATGGTCCAGCCTGATTACCCAGGATGCAGTGCAGAAAACAGGAGAAACAATGGAAAACTCAATAATAAAATGAAGAAGTGCAGAGTCACATGGAGTATTAACCAGAGGATTATACTACTGAATAAAGGGACTATTATAAAATACCATGCTCCCGATTGAAAGACTCGTTACTGGCGAAGCATTACGTTAGAGGTAAACTGTCTTTGCCATTCATTCTAAATCTGATCTATTCCAATCCAATAGAATATTTAAATCTGACAAAATTCCTTTAAAAAAAAACGACAGCAAAAGGTGTGCTAATCTTATTTCAAAACTCATTTATTTCAAAACTACATAATTACCAATTTCTTAATTTTGAGCGCACTGTGTAAAGAGACGCTCGAACAATGAGCAATGTAAAAGCTGCGACTTGCACAAAGCATTTTGTCGAATGTAACATATCAAGTAAAAAGGTAAGGGTACAACACAGCAGGCAAATATTAAAATCCATTACATTAAGTGAGGGCAGGTATTCATATGCAAATCTATATTGTTCTGTCAGTGCTGATCATTTTGTGCTGACAAAGTGCATTGCAAAGGGGAGAAAAGTGGCTCAAATCTCACTTTAGTCAAATGCAGCTGCATTAAAAGGGAAGGTCCCCAAGTAGAAGCTGCACCATTTCCGTGTACTGGAAAATTCACCGAAAGTGGTCACTGGCACCATCTGGTGGCCAACAACAGGGAACACTGCGGGCAAAACCCTGGTCATCAGGTGTGAAGTACTCTCGGTGTTGCTGTACATGGCATAGGTCTGGCCCATTACCCGACCCTGCGCCGCAGCAGTCACCCGAGCCATCTTTAAGTTCATCTGGAGATCCAAGATGGACCGTGTCCGAAGGGACACCATGTACAAATCTCTGGGCAAGGGAGGGAGAAATGTACCCAACGTCTCCCTCATCTGCAGCTGCATCAAGCTGTGCGTGGACCCCCAGTATGCAAACACCAAGTGTCACTACATACCGAGGTTCCACCTGTCCCCGGTGTTACGAAGGATGGGCCTGGCCTCATTGCCACGGAACACCCCAAGTAGTTGGACCGTGCCTGATCACCTGTCCCTCGTGGAAATTTCTTTTCAGAAAAACACCTTTGACCATAAGGCAATGAAGCAGTGGTCTGCACGTAATGTCCTCGAGGCCCTTAGGAAAAAGGAGACTGTGGAGGATGTTGGATGGTTCCCTGAGCAGACTGTCAAGAGTCATCTGGCAGAACGTCTCATCACCAGAACTGTCAAACAAGGACCAAGACCTAGCTTGGCTGGTGGTGAGAAGGGCCCTCCCCGTCAGATTCTTCACGTATACCCGAAGGCTCAGCGCCATCGCACGCTGCCCTCGGAGTGGCTGCGGGGGAGATGAGATGGTCACCCACCTCCTTGTGGAATGTGCCTTTGCAAAGAAGGCCTGGAGAGAGATGCAGTGGTATTTTTCAAGGTTCATCCCGAGCAGCTCAGTAACACAGGACTCTGCTCTACGGACTGTTTCCAGGGACACACACCGAGACAAAGATCAACTGCTGCTGGAAAGTCATCAACTCGGTGAAAGACGCTCTTTGGTCTGCCCGAAACTTGCTGATCTTCCAGTGCAAAGAACTGTCCTCGACCGAATGTTGCAGACTGGCACATTCCAAGGTCCAGGACTACATGCTGAGTGATGCACTCAAGCTTGGGGCAGCTGCCACCAATGCGCAATGGGGAAAGACCATGGTGTAAGGTCTTCCAGCAAATGTACACCGAGGGGCTGGTAACCATGTAAAACCCCTTGGTCTGGGTCATTAACACTCTAATGTACAAAAACATTGAAAGAAACATGACGATATAAATACTTAAGAAGGAATTGTAAAGTAAACAGGGAAATGTGTGGAATGTCGTCCCAATTGAATGCAAGAAAGTCAAGTGAATATGTAACTTTGATGGAAATGTATAGTCGTAACAATTTAAAATGTTCTGTAATGTTTATTAGAGATTTTTATGAATAAAGTATATTTTTGAGAAAAAAAACAAGAGAACATTCATAATTTCATCAGTGCTCATTAAGGTGGCACGGTAGCACAGTGGTTAGCACTGTTCTCCCCATGCCTGCCTGGGTTTCCTCCAGGTGCTCCGGTTTCCTCCCACAAATCCCAAAAGACATGCTTCCTAGGTGAATTGGACATTCTGAATTCTCCCCCTGTGTACCTGAACAAGTGCCGGAATGTGGCAACTAGGGGCTTTTCACAGTAACTTCACTGCAGTGTTGATGTAAGCCTACTTGTGACAATAATAAAGATTATTATTAGATTATTATAAGAGAATTCAGGCCAGGAATGAGCAAGAGTATAACCAGGGGATGGAACGACAAACAGGAACTTTATCCTGTAATATCCATGAAAACAATAAAAAGTGAACATTTATATATTTTTTTAAGATGGAAATGCTTCTTTATTTTGGGCTTTATAAAGACTGCATTTATCATATAATTAGAATAGAATTCCCACAATGCAAAAGGAGGCCTCATTCAGCCCATTGATTCTGCAGTCACCCTCTGAAAGAGCACCCTACTAGGCCCACTCCCCAGCCCTATCCCTGTAACCCCACCTAACCTGCACATATTTGGACACCAAGGGACAATTTAGAATGGCCAATCCACTTAACCAGCACATCTTTGGACTGTGGGAGGAAATTGGAGCATCCAGGGACACGAGGAGAAATTGAAAACTCCACGCAGTCACCCAAGGCCGGAATAGAACCTGGGTCCCTGACATTGTGAGGCAACAGTGCTAAACACTGTGCCACCGTGCCACGTGTATCATGCTGGATACAAGTTCTTTATTTGAGGGGTGGCATTTGTTCAGTAAATGTTGATAGTCCGATGGGATCGGAATGTGAAATATCTTGGCAAAACATCTATTTGCACATAATCTTTTCAGCAACTTGTGGCAAAGTATAACGAAGCTGTTGAATTTGCACCATGATAAATTGCCTAAGTCATTACTTCGCATCCACACTGTATTCTTTCTAGACGATGAGCCGTTTTCAAAATTACTTTTTTTGCCATTTGGACATAAATGATTGCTTCATATTTAATTGCCTTCACTGGGGTATGTGGAGGTAAGGTGATACACTTTTGATATTTACATATTATTTTCCACTTGTTGGTAGTTATACTGGATTCTTTTGCTGGAAATTCTGGAGAAGATTACATTCTAGCCATTCCGTTGCAAATTCACTTTTGTGTTGGAGGCAGATTTTTCTTTTGTTTCAATTACTGAAACACATTCGACATAATTATCTTTACGCCTTTGTTATCAGTTTTTATGCTGCCACTAACCTTGCTGTGTCTTTCCGATTCTCATTAACCCCGAGATGAATATCTTGTGTTGTAAGGAAGCAGGGGTGCCCTCCAAGCAATGCAAACCCTTCAGGAAAAAAACAGAAATAATATTAAAAGTAATAGTGAATGATGAAGAAGCAACACATTTAATGTTTCTGCATAACACCTTTACTGAAACTTCTAAAACTTGTACAGCTATTTGTTGAGCATTATTTGTATAAGTTGCGGCCAGCTGTCCTGGGACTGTTCGCAGGTGCTGCAAACAGGGTGAGCAAACATTAATCCGAGGTAGCTCCAAGGTCAAAATCCCTGTTTCCCATTGAATAATGCATTTATTCAATTCCCTCTGTTTTTAATGTTAGGATCCTGAACGAGATCCAACAATAGCAATTTCTAAAACTGTGAAGAAAGGATACTTTGCACAGGAATGATAACACTGACCAATAGTTATCTTTTTATGTCACCTCCCTCTCCTTCAGTTCTATTTTCTGAGGTTCAAATTTTCTCTTCTGGTCTTTCTTTGCCCTCTCTCTTTCCTTTTCTTCTGCCATTGCTTTCCTTTTCCTTTTCTTCTCCCTTTGCCACACTCTCATCTTATTCCTTTTTGTTTGCTTTTAATTCCAATTCAAGCTATGTCAGTTCTTTATCATGTTGCAACTGTTTCATTTGTAACTGGATCCTCACCAATTCCAATGATTCAGACCATGTCTCTTCCAAATTTAAATGCTGAGCTATCAATTTCATTGTCTCCACCTTCCTCGCTCCTGCAGTTAAAGTCAATTGCAGCTTGTCCACCAAATCCAGAAGCTTTGGTTTAACCACTCTTCGTAAACCACACAGAGTCCGTTTTTCAACACCCAGGAAACGTTTAGCTACTGAAAGAGCCATTTTACAAGTCACCCCATATTTAAACTGATAGTATCAACACCTGAAAGAAAGCAGCAGCTCCTCACACTCGCTGTCTTTAAGTTTAATAACCCCAAGCCAAACAAAGAATTATATGGTTTAAATCCTGGCAAAGGAGCTCCCAATATTTGTTAGGGGCAAGAATGCAATTATTTGCAATTTGTAAAACTGTGAGGAAAGGATACTTCACCCCAGGAATAATAACACTGACAATTAGGTATCTTTTATGTTGAAACAAAATTTTATTTAAACACAATCACTTTGGCAACATATCATAGTTTTACAGTTAAAACAGTTCTTAAATAAAAGGAGAAACTTGAATATCATAGTTTTACAGTTAAAACAGTTCTTAAATAAAAGGAAAAACTTGAAAGGCAACATGGTGGCGCAGTGATTAGCACTGCTGCCTCAAGGCGCCAAAGTCCCAGGTTCGATCCCGGCTCTGGGTCACTGTCCGTGTGGAGTTTGCACATTCGCCCCATGTTTGCGTGGGTTTCGCCCCAACACCCAAAGATGTGCAGGTAGGTGAACTGAACACGTTAAATTGCCCCTTAAATGAATTGGGTACTCTAAACATATTTTTTTTTTAAAACAAAAGAAAAAAGTAGCGCTTACTCCCACACCTGCTACTATATATTCCAAAAAAGCAAATCACCGTAGTTCAAAGACTACATATAAATAAAGTTAACAATCAGGTTTAATTAACATTACTGCAACAAATATAACATATGACAATTTCTTACATTCATCACACTAACAAATAAAGCATTTGCAACTGTTGTACTCATGTTAAATGAGCCCATTTTTGGCCAGTCCCACCGGCGTATGTTACACCAGGTATTTGCCGGCGGGACCTGGATGCGCGAGCGGCCTCCAGGATTGTCCGGGGGGTGGGGGGGGGGGGGAGAAAACGCAGGGGGATCTGGCCTTGGGGGTGCTCCCACTGTGGCCTGGCCCGCAATGGGGGCCCACCGATCCGCGGGCGGGCCTGTGCCGTGGGGGCACTCTATTGTTCCGCATCGGCCGCTGTGGTCCTCCACCATGGCCGACGCAGAGATGATCCCCCCTGCGCATGCGCTGGGATGATGCCAGCACACGCTGGCGTTCCTGCGCATGCACCAACTCGCGCCAGCCGGCAGAGGCCCTTCGGCGCCGGTTGGCGTGGAGCCAAGCCCCTTCCCCGCTGGCCGGCACAGCGCAAACCACCCTAGCGCCGGCCTAGCCCCTGAAGGTATGGAGGATTCCGCACTTTTGCGGCAGCACTTTTGCGGTTCACGCCACTCCTTGGCGCCAGGACCCCCCGCCTCGGCGGGTAGGGGAGAATTCCGCCCAAGTTGCTCGCCACAACGCAAACGATGTGCAGGATAGGTGGATTGGCCACACAAAATTGCCCCTTAATTGGAAAAGTAAATCGGGTACTCTACATGTATTTTAAGAAAAAAAAGAAAAACTCCTTCGTAGGAGTAATTTACATGTCCCCGAACAGCACTTCCAAAGTGGGGCAGTATAAACCAAGAAATAATGAGGGCCTGTGAGAAGGGCCCAATGGTAATCATGGGTGATTTTAACCTGCATATTGATTAGATTAATCAAATTGGCAAGGATAGCCTCGAGGGCCATTTCATAGAGTGCATGAGGGATTGTTTCTTCAAGAAATGTATTATGGAGCCAACCAGGGAGCAGGCTACTGTAATTTTAGTATTGCATAACGAAGAAGGGTTGATAAATAGTATTGCCATTAAGAACCCTCTTGGAAGGAGTGATCACACTATGCTAGAAATTTGAATTCAGATTGAGCGAGAGGAGACAGAGTGCCAAATTGAGATTTAGCATTTTGCAGAGGTGTGCAGAGGTAATTATAGAGACCTGAGGAAATAGTTGGCTCAAGTAGACTGGCGACAGATAATTGAAGTTAGGACAGTTGAGAAACAAAGGCGGTTGTTCAGGGATATATTAAACCCCTCTTAATTAAAGTATATTCCCGAGAGGAAAAGGAATTGTAAAAGGGAGAAAAACGTTCCAAACCTAAACAAGAAAGTCAAGGAGGCCATAAAGGCATACCAGACTGAAAAAGCTTGTGGTAAACTGGAGGATTGGGAGAACTTTCAGGGTCAGCAAAAGGCGACTAAAAATAGAATTAAAAAGCTAAAATGAACTACGAAAGGAAACTTGCAGAAAACATAAACACTGATCCCAAGAACTTCTATAGGTATATAAAGAGGAAGAGAATAGTTAAAGTGCACTGTAAATTCTATTCTATGATCTAAAGGCAGATAAGTCTCTGGGACCTGATGATCTGCACCCTAAGATATTAAAGGAGGTGGCAGCAGAGATCATGGATGCATTGGATTGGATTTGTTTATTGTAACATGTACAGAGGGCAATGAAAAGTATTTTTCTGCAAACAGCTCAACAGATCATTAAGTACATGGGAAGAAAAGGGAAGAAAAGAAAATACATAATAGGGCAACACAAGGTATACAATGTAACTACATAACACCGGCATCAGACGAAGCATACAGGGGTATAGTGTTAATGAGGTCAGTCCATAAGAGGGTTGTTTACGAGTCTGGTAATGGCGGGGAAGAAGCTGTTTTTGAGTCTGTTTGTGCGTGTTCTCAGACTTCTGTATCTCCTGCCCAATGGAAGAAGTTGGAAGAGTGAGTAAGCCGGGTGGGAGGGATCTTTGATTATGCTGCCTGCTTTCCCCAGGCAGCGGGAGGTGTAGATGGAGTCAATGGATGGGAGGCAGGTTTCTGTGATGGACTGGGCTGTGTTCATGACTCTCTGAATTTTCTTGCGGTCCTGGGCCAAGCAGTTGCCATACCAGGCTGTGACGCAGCCAGATAGGATGCTTTCTATGGTGCATCTGCACAAGTTGGTAAGAGTTCATGTGGACATGCCAAATTTCCTTAGTTTCCTGAGGAGGTATAGGCGCTGTTGTGCTTTCTCGGTGGTAGCTTCGACGTGGGTGGACCAAGACAGATTTTTGGAGATGTGCACTCCTAGGAATTTGAAACTGCTAACCATCTCCACCTCGGCCCCGTTGTTGCTGACAGGGTGTGTACAGTACTTTGTTTCCTGAAGTCAAAGACCAGTTCTTTAGTTTTGTTGGCATTGAAGGAGAGATTGTTGTCGCTACACCACTCCACTAGGTTCTCTATCATCCTCCAGTATTCTGGCTCGTCGTTATTCGAGATCCGGCCCACTATGGTCGTATCGTCAGCAAACTTGCATATGGAGTTGGAACCAAATTTTGCCACGCAATCGTGTGTGTACAGGGAGTAGAGTAGGGGGCTAAGTACGCAGCCTTGCAGGGACCCGGTATTGAGGACTATTGTGGAGGTGCTGTTGTTCATTCTTACTGATTGTGGTCTGTGGGTCAGAAAGTCGAGGATCCAGTTGCAGAGTGAGGAGCCAAGTCCTAGGTTTTGGAGCTTTGATATGAGCTTGGCTGGTATCATGCTGTTAAAGGTGGAGCTGTAGTCAATAAATAGGAGTCTGATGTAGGAGTCCTTGTTGTCGAGATGCTCTGGGAATGAGTGTAGAGGCAGGGAAATGGCGTCTGCTGTGGACGCGTTGAGGCGGTATGCGAATTACAGTGGATCAAGACGTTCTGGGAGTATGGAGGTGATACGCTTCATGACCAACCTCTCAAAGCACTTCATTATGACTGAAGTCAGGGCCACCGGATGGTAGCCATTGAAGCACGTTGCCTGGTTCTTCTTTGGCACCGGTATGATGGTGGTCTTCTTGAAGCAGTTGGGGACCTTGGAGTGGAGTAGGGACAGGTCAAAGATGTCCACGAACACCTCTGCCAGCTGGTCCGTGCAGGCTCTGAGCGACGACCAGGGATCCTGTCTGGGCCCATCGCCTTCACTTTCAGGAAGGCCGATCTGACTTTGGAAGCTGCGATGGTGGGTATGGGTGAGTTATGGGCTGCTGGGGCACTCGACAGCGGATTGTTGGTTTCCTGCTTGAACTGAGCATAGAATGCATTGAGTTCATCGGGGAGGGGTCCGCTGCTGCCGGTGATACTGCTCGGCTTTGCTTTGTATCCCGTTTTGTTGTTTAGGCTTGCCACAACCGCTGAGAGTCTGTCTGTGACTCTAGCTTGGTTTGATATTCTCTCTTGGCATCTCGGATGGCTTTGCGGAGGTCGTAACTGGATTTCTTTATATGTCAGGGTCGGCTGACTTGAACGCCTCAGGCTTGTCCTTCAGTAGAGAGTCAATCTTGCGATTGAGCCGTGGTTTCCGGTTGGGGTACGTACGTACTGCTTTCTTTGGCACGCAGTCTCCACACATTTGCTGATGAAGTCTGTGATGGTGGTGGCATACTCATTTAAGTTGGTCGCTGAGTTCTTAAATATGGATCAATCCACTGTCTCTAAGCAGTCACGTAAGAGCTCCTCTGTTTCCTTGGATCAGCACTGCGCGACCTTCTTAGCTGGATTCTCCCGTTTGAGTTTCTGCTTGGTATGCCAGGAGAAGGAGCACTGTCTTATGGTCTGATTTCCCAAAGTGCGGTCGGGGGATGGAACGGTAGGCGCCCTTGAATTCTGAGTAGCAGTGGTCAAGAGTGTTGTCCCCCATGGTGGGACAGGAGCTGTGCTGGTGGAATTTTGGCAGTACACTCTTGAGATTGGCCTTGGTGAAGTCTCCGGCCATGATGAACAGGGTCTCCGGGTATTCTGTTTCATAGTTATTTATAATTGTGTACAGTTCGTCCAGCGCCTTCCTCACTTCTGCCTGGGGTGGGATTTGGACCGCAGTGATAATGGCTGAAGTGAGCTCACGTGGAAGATAGTATGGGTGGCACTTCATGGTCAGGTATTCCAGGTCCGGGGAGCAGTAGGTCGCCAGGGTCGCCACATCCAAGCACCAGGAGGGGTTGATGAGGAGGAAAACCCCTCCACCCTTTGCTTTGCCTAATGACGCGGTGCGGTCCGTCCGGTGAACTGAGAAGCCTTCAGGTTGTATGGCACAGTCCGGTGAGGGGGGTGGTTACGATATTTCAAAATTCCCTGGATTCTGGAAAGGTCCCGGTAGATTGGAAACATGCTAATGGAACTCCCCTATTCAAAAAGGGAGAGAGGCAAAAAGTAGGAAACTATAGACCCATTAGCTTAACTTTGTGGTGGGGAAAATGCTGGAATTAATCATTCAGGAGGAAATGACTTAACATTTGGAAAGACAAAGCTCAATCCACCATTGTTAGCATGGTTTTATTAAGGGTAAGTCATGCTTGACAAACTTGCTCGAGTTCTTTGAGGGCATAACCAGCAAGGTGAATAATGGGAAACCTGTGGATGTGGTATATGTAGACTTCCAGAAGATGTTTGACAAGGTGCCACATAAAAGATTGACCCAGAAGATGAGATCGCAGGGTGTTGGAGGTAGAATACTAGATTGGTTTGAGGATTGGCTGACTGACGGAAAGCAAAGGGAAGGGTTAAATGGGTCCTTCTCCAGCTGGAGAACTGTAACTGGTGGGGTCCTGCAAGGTTCAGTCCCCGGACCTCCACTGTTTATAACCTACATCAATGATCTGCAAGCAGGGACAGAGTGTAACATAGCAAAATTCTACTAAAATAGGTAAGAAAGCAGGCAGTGAAGTGGAGATACCGATTTTATAGATGAATATAGATAGGCTAGGAGATTGGGCCAAAATTTGGCCGATGGAGTTTAATGTGGATAAGTGTGAGGTTATGCATTTTGGCTGAAAAATTATGGTTGATCTCTTCCTGGCGTCAAAGCCACCTCCCCAAATTATTATCTCCATCTCTGGGCAAACTATTATCTCCATCTCTGGGCAAATTATTATCTCCATCTCTGGGCAAATTATTATCTCCATCTCTGGGCAAATTATTATCTCCATCTCTGGGCAAATTATTATCTCCATCTCTGGGCAAATTATTATCTCCATCTCTGGGCAAATTATTATCTCCATCTCTGGGCAAATTATTATCTCAATGGAAAAGCAGATTCAAAATGTGTCTGGGCAGAGGAATCCGAGTGTGTTTGTTCATGAATCGCAGAAAGTCTGTATTCAGCTACAAAATGTAACAAGAAAGGCAAATGGAATGTTAGTATTTATTGCAAAAGTACAGCAGTATAAAAGTAAAGAAGTATTGTTGCAATTGTATAGGGTGTTGGTGAGACCACATCTGGAGTATTGTGTCCAGTTTTGGTCTCCTTATTTGAGGAAGGATGTGGTGGCATTGGAGGCAGTTCAGAGGGGGTTCACCAGATTGATCCGGGGTTGACGTACGAGGAGAGATTAAACAGTTTGGGCTTATACTCGCTGGTGTTTAGTAGGATGAGATGGGATCTGATCGAGGTATATAAAATACTGAAAGGGATTAATAAAGTAAATGTAGACCAAATGTTCCCCCTTGTGGGGTAATCTAGAACAAGAGGTCACAGGTTGAGAGTCGGTAGATTTAAAATTGAGATGATGAGGTACAACTTCTCGCAGAGAGTGGGGAATTTATGGAACTCGCTGCCCCCATAGTGCGGTGGAGTCCGAATCATTAAATGCTTTCAAGAGGGAGATAGATATATTTCTGGCTAAAATATAGGTTAAAGGGATATGGGGAACAGGTGGGGAGGTGGCTTTGAGGCCAAGAAGAGATCAGCCATGATCTGATTGAATGGCGGAGCAGGGTCAAGGGGCTAAATTGCCTACCTCTGCTCCTAATTCCTATGCTCCTATATTCCGAAAAGATCACAGAGTGAGGTAGTGAGCTTTCCTCCCATTTTGAGATACCAACTTCTTTTTTTTATACGGAATGCTCACGTTTTATGTTCATATATGTCCATACATTTTAAATTGAATCTTTATCCTGATTTTTGAATTGGCAGTTTATTTCCTCAGTGTCTTATGTATGTTGAGTCCTTTTGACCCGAGGAGCCACAGAAAACAAACCATGATGCTGTCTTTTGATCTGCTCCTTGTCTTCCCACATTTAATTTTGGACGAGGCAAAAGCTACTGTTTAATGGCAGCTGACTACATGCATCATCTACCTTTATGTGCTCACAGGGCAACACAGTGGCACAGTGGCTATCACTGCTGCCACACAGCTCCAGGGACCTGGGTTCAATGCATGCCTGGGTTCAATGCCTGCCTTGTCTGTGAGGAGTTTATACTTTCTCCCCGTGTCTGTGTTGGGTTCCTGCTCACTGCTTTGGTTTCTTTCAGAGGTGGATTGGCCATGTTAAATTGCCCCACAGTGTCCAAAGATATTCAGGTTAGGTAAGGTTGTGGGATCATGTGGATAGGATGGGGGAGTGGTCCTCGATGGGCCCAATGGCCTCCTTCTGTACTGCAGCAATTCTATGCATTCTATGGTTACGTCCTGCTATAATCTGTACAAGATCCACGGGATGAACAGATTAATCTCCCCGTGAGCCTCATGGGGGACGGGCTCCTTCCCTTAGAGGTGGGGATCCATCAATGGGATGTACAACTTAGGACATGAAAGCCGGCCTAGGTTGAAGCCGTGCTGTTGGGTACAGTCCCGAAAATAAACCTTTTCGTTGAACTTTCTTACCGGACTCTGGGTGACTAATAAAGTTGGATAGGATATTATAATAACCGAGACTGGACAGTGGTAATCACACCTAATTTCATTCAGATGGTTCAAAAGCAGTGTTAAAAGCAACTTGAAACAGACATTAACATCACTCTGGGTATTTTCAAACTGGTATTTTCAGAAACCCCTGCGAACATCAAAGTCTTGATCTCCATAGGAAAGGATTTCACTGTATCCTTTCCCCAAAATGTCAACACTTTCAATTCAAGCTTATTGCCTGCCCCTGACAAGATGTCTATGCTCGACAACATTGCTCATAAGAAGCACACTACTGGAATGCATTGAAATATATTTTAAAATTAGACAATAGTAAAAGGCAATGAGAGAGTTCCTGACTAATACTAAGGATAAGGCTTTTTTCCATCCTAGGCTCATGCATTATTCTTCATAATAATAAATGATCAGTATTTCATTTGCCATTTGAACTTCTTAGTAGCATGTTATGCTGATTGCGTAACGACAGACTATGGAAATGTAATTTACATTGCAAATTTTGTCAGCTCAGTATTATATTACACTTCCTCTTGATTTCTAAATCGTACTCTTCATTCGTAACATTAAAATTTAATCCAATTACAACTCTTTTTCTCCTTTTCTTTGGGAGTTGGACGACATGTAGGCGCCAGTGAGTGACAATTGAATGGATACTTTGTCAGATGGTCGACAGTCTTCCTCATCAACATCAATGCAAACTGATATCTCAGAACAGTTCTGCCACATGAAGAGATCATGTCTGCTCCCTGGTCAGTGTGTCACTGCATTAAAATATTTGCCTCTGGCACTGCAGACCATCTGTGCATGTCAAATAGAAACTGGAGCAAGATGCACAGACAGTATTTTAACAGATTGATGGGGTACATGTCTATAGTCAAATGTACCAGCCACATTTAGCATTACTAAGACAGAGAGGAGAAGGACCATATGATATGGTTTTCTGTTATCTGAAAACAATGCAGTGGTGTGCATGCCTGACTGAATATGTCGCCACCTCCTTCATGTTTGAAAGCTGCAACTCATCCAAAACACACAGGACATCAATTATATGCAAGTTCAATGACTGAATATAATGTACCCAGTGACTGAATGTGTAGACGCACATCCAAAGTAACCTTACAAATCCCCGGAATGAAAATGTTAACTTTTGATATTTCCCATGTTGTGGAGTTGGTGCAGTCATTTTTAAACAGAAAGATCATTCCTGGCTTTGCTTTTGCACACGACAGGGTTCCAAGTTGTAACTGGGCAATTGTACGATAGAGAAAATTCTCTCTTCTCCAGTTGATGAACTGGTTCCCCCCCCCCCCAACCCAGCTGCAGAGCCCACTCGGAGCAGCTGAACATTTGATATAGAACTGCTCCTCCCTCTTGAGATAAACAAAACATAGAAAGTGAGGAGGGCAGAACACAACATTCCCCTTGGGGCTCAGAGGAGCATCCTTTCCCTTCTTACTCCAAAAAGAAAACTTAAATTGGAAGACATCTTAGATCTCTAACAGAAAAGTGGCAGTAACTTTCCCACAGAGACCGAGGCTAACATGCAAATTAGGGTCCTAACAACATAACAAGACCTAAATTTGCATAAACTGGAGGCTCCCTTTGCATCTCGTGTCTTAGCCACCTCACTGCAGTGAGTAGTTAAAATGGTAACCAGCACGATTCCAATAAAAACAGGGGTATTAAGACTCAATGTTCCTTTTTAAACTCCCAAACCATGCCCTCACATATTGTTATCACTTCTACTTGACAAGTACATACATGGTTGCCTCGGCAGTAACAATGTTCACCATGCAGTTTATTTTAACCCAATGCTTCCTAGCCACGACTGACAGGATCGAGTCAAATTGATTGGTTCGGCCCACCAACCCAAATTTATTCTCCATTGACTTATAGGGTGAATTTAAAAAACTTAGGGCGGAATTCTCCGCTCCCCACGTGGCGTGGGAGAATCGTGGGAGGGCCTCCCAACATTTTCACGCCCCCCTGGCGCCCCCAGCGATTCTCCCACCCACCGCTCGGAAAAATCGCCGCTCTCCGTTTTTCACGGCGAATGGCGATTCTCCGAGCCCGATGGGCCGAGCGGCCGGCCCTTCACGCCTGGTCGCTGCATTCGTGAAACGGGTGCCAGATGCCTGTTTGGGGCATCTAGGGGCCCGATTGGCACTGGAGCACCACGACTGTGCTCGGGAGGGGACAGGCCCGCGATCGGTGCCCACCGATCATCGGGCCAGCGTCCAAAACGGATGCACTCTTTCCCCTTCGCCGCCCAGCAATATCAAGCCGCCACGTCTTGCCGGGCAGCTGAGGAGAAATACGGCCACCGCGCATGCGCGGTTCGCACCGTCTGCACGATGGTCATCCGCGCATGCGCGGGTTGGAACCGGCAATGCGCACATGCGCGGATGACTTCACATTCACGGCGTGACGAGGTCGCTGCCGACAAAGACGGAGGCCTGCTCCTAGGCCCCCGGGTGGGGGTGAATTAGGTGCGGGGAGCGGGCTCCGAGACCGTCGTGAACCTCGGCCGAGTTCACGACGGCCTTCACGAATTCGGCCCCCTGCGGAGAATTCCGCCCTTAGTACCTGCTGAAACGATGGGACCATTAACAGGTTGAAAACCTGTTGAACCTTCCGATGGGCATTGCTGTGACTGTGTCCCAGAAGAACTGGAAATTCTCTGATCACTGAGGTTGTGTGGGTAGGGTGACGTATCTTTCTAATTAGAAGGGACCCTGGAGTGGTTTACAATGGTTCAACAAGGCCTGGACTTTTGAGACAGCAGGAATGGAGAGGTGGTCGGGAAGGGCGCTTCCCAGGCCTCTCACTCTTACTTGGAGGTCCTGCTGGACGATCTGAGGGATGGGAGGAAGAGGACACCTTCTCTAACCAAGTAGCTATGAATTAATCAAGGAAGTCAGTCGCAGGTGGGTTATCCCTCCAGCCTGTAAACAGCCTGTGCACCAAGAGGATCCAGTACCTCATGAGTACTCAACAGCAGCCCCCCCCCCTCCCCTTAGGTGCCAAGCCGCATTCTGATTTTCTTAACATTCTTCTGCACAATAGACTCCAGGATAATCACCCAGCAGCTGCATTCATTCCTCTCTCTCTGCAGCCACTTCACAAACCCAGTTGAGCATCCAACACAAAGGTCCTCTCATACTCCATGCCTTAGAGACAGCCTTTACAAATTTAGGGCGGGATTCCCAGTAGCCCGACACCAAAATCATGATCGACAATCGGGCGGAGAATGGATTCCGACGCTGGAATTGGGGTCACCGCCGGTCCATAAGACCATAAGACATAGGAGTGGAAGTAAGGCCATTCGGCCCATCGAGTCCACTCCGCCATTCAATCATGGCTGATGGGCATTTCAACTCCACCTACCAGCATTCTCCCCATAGCCCTTAATTCCTCGCGACATCAAGAATTTATCTATCTCTGCCTTGAAGCCATTTAGCGTCCTGGCCTCCACTGCACTCCGCGGCAATGAATTCCACAGGCCCACCACTCTCTGGCTGAAGAAATGTCTCCGCATTTCTGTTCTGAATTTACCCCCTCTAATTCTAAGGCTGTGCCCACGGGTCCTCGTCTCCTCGCCTAACGGAAACAGTTTCTTTGCGTCCACCCTTTCTAAGCCATGTATTATCTTGTAAGTTTCTATTAGATCTCCCCTTAACCTTCTAAACTCCAAAGAATACAATCCCAGGATCCTCAGCCGTTCATCATATGTTAGACCCGCCATTCCAGGGATCATCCGTGTGAATCTCCGCTGGACACGCTCCAGTGCCAGTATGTCCTTCCTGAGATGTGGGGCCCAAAACTGGACACAGTACTCCAAATGGGGCCTAACCAGTGCCTTATAAAGGCTCAGTAGCACATCGCTGCTTTTATATTCCAACCCTCTTGAGATAAATGACAACATTGCATTCGCTTTCTTAATCACAGATTCAACCTGCATGTTTACCTTTAGGGAATCCTCGACTAGCACTCCCAGATCCCTTTGTACTTTGGCATTATGAATTTTCTCACCGTTTAGAAAGTAGTCTATGCTTGGATTCTTTTTTCCAAAGTGCAAGACCTCACATTTTCTCACGTTGAATTGCATCAGCCATTTCCTGCACCACTCTCCCAAACTGTCTAGATCCTTCTGCAGCCTCCCCACTTCCTCAGCACTACCTGCCTGACCACCTAACTTTGTATCATCGGCAAACTTCGCTAGAATGCCCCCAGCCCTTCATCCAGATCATTAATATATATGGTGAACAGCTGCGGCCCCAACACTGAACCCTGTGGGACACCGCTGGTCACCGGCTGCCATTCCGAAAAAGAACCTTTTATCCCAACTCTCTGCCTTCTGTCAGACAGCCAATCCTCAACCCATGCCAGTAGCTCACCTCGAACACCATGGGCCCTCACCTTACTCAGCAGCCTCCTGTGTGGCACCTTATCAAAGGCCTTTTGGAAATCCAGATAGACCACATCCACTGGGTTTCCCTGGTCTAACCTACTTGTCACCTCTTCAAAGAATTCTAACAGGTTCGTCAGGCACGACCTCCCCTTACTAAATCCATGTTGACTTGTTCTAATCCGACCCTGCTCTTCCAAGAATTTAGAAATCTCATCCTTAACGATCGATTCTAGAATTTTACCAACAACCGAGGTTAGGCTAATTGGCCTATAATTTTCCATCTTTTGTCTTGATCCTTTCTTAAACAAGGGGGTTACAACAGCGATCTTCCAATCGTTCGGGACTTTCCCTGACTCCAGTGATTTTTGAAAGATCTCAACCAACGCTTCCGCTATTTCTTCAGCCACCTCCCTCAGAACTCTAGGGTGTAGCCCATCGGGGCCAGGAGATTTGTCAATTTTAAGACCTTTTAGCTTTTTTAGCACCATCTCTTTTGTAATGGCAACCATACTCAACTCAGCCCCCTGACCCTCTATAATTTTTGGGATATTACTCATGTCTTCCACTGTGAAGACAGACGCAAAGTACTTATTAAGTTCTCCAGCCATTTCCTCGTCTCCCATCACTAGCCTTCCGGAATCAGTTTGAATTGGCCCAATGTCTACTTTGGCCTGTCGTTTGTTTCTTATGTATTGAAAGAAACTTTTACTATTATTTCTTATATTACTGGCTAGCCTGCCTTCATATTTGATCCTCTCCTTCCTTATTTGTCTCTTTGTTAACCTCTGTTTGTTTTTGTAGCCTTCCCAATCTTCTGATTTCCCAGTGCTTTTGGCCACTTTATAGGATCTCTCTTTTTCTTTGATACATTTCCTGACCTCCTTTGTCAGCCATGGCTGTCTAATCCCTCCCCGGATAATCTTTCTTTTCTTGGGGATGAACCTCTGTACAGTGTCCTCAATTATGCATACAAACTCCTGCCATTTTTGCTCTGCTGTCTTCCCCACTAGGGTCTGCTTCCAGTCGATTTTCGCCAGTTCCTCTCTCATGCCCTCGTAATTACCTTTATTTAACTGTAACACCATTACATCCGATTTTGCCTTCTCTCTTTCAAACTGCAGACTGAACTCAACCATATTATGATCACTGCTTCCTAAGTGTTCCCTTACTTTAAGATCTTTTATAAAGTCTGGTTCATTACATAGCACTAGGTCCAGAATAGCCTGCTCCCTTGTGGGCTCCATGACAAGCTGTTCCAAAAAGCCATCTTGTAAGCATTCCATGAATTCCTTTTCTTTGGATCCACTGGCTATGTTATTTACCCAATCCACCTGCATATTGAAGTCCCCCATGATCACCGTGACCTTGCCTTTCTGACATGCCTTTTCTATTTCCCGGTACATGTTGCGCCCCTGGTCCTAACCACTGTTAGGAGGTCTGTACATAACTCCCATTATGGTTTTTTTGCCTTTGTGGTTCCTCAATTCTACCCACACAGACTCCACATCATCCGACCCTATGTCGTTTAGTGCCATAGATTTAATTTTGTTCTTAACTAACAAGGCAACCCCACCCCCTCGGCCCACCTCCCTGTCTTTTCGATAGGTTGTATATCCTTGGATGTTTAACTGCCAGTCCTGAACCCCCTGCAGCCATGTCTCTGTAATGCCTACCACATCATAATCATTCACGATGATCTGTGCCATTAGTTCGTCTACTTTGTTACAAATGCTACGAGCATTCAGGTAAAGTGCCTTAATGCTAACTTTCTTATCATGGTCCGCGGCATGGTCCATGGCATGGTCCGCCATGCTCCACCCCCTCCAAACCAGCATCATCGTGACGTGCGCTGTTTCAGTGGCGTTAGTGCGTCATCGGCCGGCACACCCGCGATGCTCCATTCCCGATGGGCCGAGTTCCCGACGTGTGGTCCCGAGCATGTGGAAACCCGGCGTGCCAGCTGCGAACAGTGTCCAGCGCTGCTAAACTCACCCAGGATCCCTGCCTCTGGCCGGGGGGGGGGGGGGGGCTTCTGCTAGGGCTGGGAAGATCTGGTCGGGGGTGGCCAGGGGGTGAGCTGTGGGGTTGCGGTTGGCGGATTGGGTTCGCGCACGGTCAGCGCCATGTTGTACGGCGCAACCAGTGCTGGCCATCAGCCGTGCACATGTGTGGCCTGGATCTCGGCCATTCTCCGGCCGTTGTCAGCATGGGCCGCGAGAGTTTCAATCAGCACCGGTGCTAGCCCCTCACTGGTACCGGAATCGGTGAGTGTTTTGCACCGATTTTTCAGTTGTGAAAGTCCACACATGCTCTGTTGGCTTCAACACTTAAGTCTCCCAAATGGAGAATCCAGCCAATTGTCTTTCCCTTCTGTTCACAAAGCCATTACAACCTCGTGGGCTGGATTCTCCCAAAATGGGACTGTGTCCCCACGCCAGCGTAAAAATGCTGGAGTTTTACTCTGGAGATTCCTGCAAAAAAATAAATCAGCTACTTCAATGCCCTGCAGGGAGCTAGCAGGGACCCGGAGTAATTCACGGGCCCCCGCACTTCCGGTTCTCAATGTGCGCGGTGGCCTCCAGCGGCCACGCCGAGTGCCATGGCGGTCTTGGACTGCTGAGGCAGACATAATAATTAGACCCCCTTCCCCGATTGGCCGTGCATCTGATCATCTAACCACGCAGATATTAACCTCAGCCGCCTATAAGGCCCCCCGCCCCGCTCGATATCCAGTCCCCCCGCCCCCACCAGGGCAGTCGGGGCATTAGTACGCAGCTGCCGTGCCAGCATCCCAACCGGCAATAGGTGGTTAGTTCCATGCCGTCGGGAACTCAGCCGGTCGTGAGCGGAGGATCGCTGGGCTGACCCCCAGCGGCACGGCGTACTTCACGATCACGCCGATTCTCGTGTCCCAGAGAATCACCGGAGCGGTGCAGGGCCCGATTTCGCCGTGAAATTGGATTCTCCGCCCCGTGCCAAACGTGATTTCGGCGCCTCTTCGGCGCAGAGGACGTCACAATTTCTTGAGGCGAGGGGGAGGCAGAAATCCTGAAGGTCTGGCTGTTCAATGATGGGCACCTTGATGCCACTGGCATGCCTGCCTTCCTGCTCCAGTAGAATCGAGGTCTTGTCCCAAAGGCTACAAATGCCAGCAATAACATGCTGTACCTCCCGAAGCACTGATATTCAAGGCATGTCAAGAGAGCTGATCCTCGGTCTGGAGTTATTGCATTGGGGATCTTCCTACTGGGAGCTGGAGCCTGTGTCCACCACTCTGCCTTTTAGAGGAGCACAAGGTGCTACTGCTTGTGATCTTGCTGCTGCTGGATGATGGATTTGTTGCTTCTCTTGCTCTTTGGAGCGCGAAGACAGTGCATAAGCTGCAGTCATGCATTGGTGAGGGCTAGCAGCACGGAAGTGCAGCTGAAGGAGAGTGAAAAGTGACTCAGAGAATTTGTCAAGCGCCGAGAGCAGTCTCTGAGGCAGAATACAGTCAGCAGCAGCCTCTCACCAAGCCTTGCCTGCAGCTTTTTCAGTTCCAGTGATCAAAGACTCCCCAGCCTCAGTTTCACTGTAAAAAGCTCTCATGGGTGTGCACTCACCTCCGTGACCCCAGTGAGTTCCGCACAGCTCAAAAAACAGGTCCCCCTGTTTGCTAAAGCCAGAATCTGTGGTTAAAATGGAACCTTAATTGCTTATTGGAACATTTGAATCCCTAACCAATAAATTCATGGGTGTCCCCACTCACCTTCAAAGTTGCCCAGCAGAAACTCAAGAGAGGACGGGATGATATCGGGATCCCTACCCAATGTCCCTTTTATCGGATTTAACACCCCACAAAGACCCAAACCCATCACCCGTCAGTAAAGAAATTCCCCGCAGGTTTTCTCAGGTTAAGTATGCAAAATGGTCAAAACCCATAATGGACCATGTTGATTCTGTGGGTAAAAATTAATGACTTCTAATCGGCAGCTCATTTTACATCTCTCCCAATAATTTTTAAATTGCCATTTCAGTCAATAAGTGACAAACATCCCCCATCCACACTCCAACATGATAACCAACAGTATAACATTCTGTACAAAAATAAATAAAACCTTCATTATTTGTACTTAATTCCATTCAGCAGGTTTGTAGCATTCTTCATCATGATTTTTTCAGTAAATTAATCCAGTCAAAATCTCCTGCTGTCCTTTCCATTTACACTCATTGTAAATGAGTGCCCATTCTGAACAGGTTTCTGCATCTGTATTAATTGACACATTGGCAGCAGAGTTCACTTCAAAGCCCACCCCTAGAGAATGAGTTTGCTGATGAAACAGGCTCTGATCTCCTGTGTCAAGTTGTTTTAATATTTCCAACACAATTTTCCTCTTCATTTGATTCTTAATTTAAATATTTTCTTTCCAAGGAAGTACTCTACCTCCACAGATATTTCCTGATCAAAAGGAGCTCCATTTGGCACTGCTCTCTAAACTTCTCCCCTACTCTCTTGCAAACAAATGGGTGCTGCAAGGTCCCTGCATCTCCCACAACTTCACTGTACTGTATCTTACAAGTCCTGGACACAATTCCCACCAATTTCTGTGCAATCAGTAGACATTTCTAAATTTTGTTTAAGAAATTCAGAATGTTGCATTGTCACAAAAAAAATGTAATTTTAGTTTTTACCATTTTAAAGCAGGTTAGAATAATACGATTTATTCGGGGGGGGGGGGGGGGGGGGGGGGGGTCAATCGAGAGAATGTGGCCATATAGGTCTGAGATAGACCCCATGCCAAGCAGAGCCAAGGACAGAATCCTTTTCAGCGAGGAGGAAGGAGGAGCCAGAGGAAAGGAAGGGAAAGCCGTACGAGAGAAATCGTGAACTTGACAGTCGCAAAAAAGACTAGAGTTGGGTATCTGAAATTTGTCCGTTAAGTCTCGAAAACTGGCAAAACTCCCCTCCCCGAACAGGTCCCTAAAGTGCTCAAGTCCCTTCAGTTTCCAAGAGTTAAATGTTGAGTCCAGCCCAGAAGGTAAGAAAAGGCGATTGTTACAGTTAGGGGCCAGTGAAGACAGGGAAAGGAGTTTAAAATATTGTCCAAATGGTTTCCAGATTCTAAGGAGAGGAAACCACCACTGGGTTTGAGGAGAATCTAGTGGGAGAAAAGGGCAATGGTGCAGTGGCTATGGCAAGGAGAGCGGATGTGGTGCAGGAACAAGCCTCCATTAGGCCCCAAATCGAATCAGAATTGCTGATCCACAATAATATTTTTTGGATAGTAGTGGCTCAGTAATAAAACAATAGGTTTGGGAGGTCCGTCCGTCTATCACTCAGGAGTAGAACACCTCGTGTTCTGGAATTTTTACCCCCCCAAATAAAAGCAGATATCAATTTATTAATCTTAATAAAAAGGGATTTGAACAGGAAAACAGGCAAACACTGGAACAAAAACAGAAACCGTGGTAAAACATTCATCTTCACCAATTGAATTCTGCCCGCCAAGAACAGAGAGAGTATCCCATCTCTGCGAGTCGGCTTTAAGCCTACTCACCAAGTTCGAAAAATTTAACTTACAAAGCCGGGCCCAATCCAGTGTTACCTGCACCCCCAAATACCTAAAATGAGAACCTGTAAAACAGAATGGTAACACACCCTTCATTATCCCTCTCCATCTATTCAAGGCCATCTGGTCAATGGCCAATGCAAACAAGAGGGGGGTGGGGGAGACATAGGGCACCCCTGCCTTGTTCCCCTGTGCAACTGAAAATATTCCAAACTCTCATTATTTGTATGGACACCAGCCTTAGGTGCCTTTTATAACAACTGAATCCACAACACAACTTTAGGCCTGATCCCAAACCGTTCCAGCACCACAAACCCATTCTACCCTATCAAAGGCCTTCACGGCATCCAATGCGACAATAATCTCCTGCTCCCTCTCTTCTGGAGACAACACCATATTTAAAAGCCGCTACACATTAGACGACAAGCGCCATCCTTCACAAGCCCCCTCTGATCCTCCCCAATAATGGAGAAACACTCCTGCAACCTCAGCGCTAAAACCTTGGCCAAAATCTTAGCATTTAATAAGGAAATCGGATGGTACGTCCCACACTCCACCGGGTCCTTATCCTTTTTTAACAGAATCCTGGAAGTTTCCCGACAGTGTGGGGTGGCCACAATGGGAAACCCCACTGGCCGGCTGCAGGAATGGAGAATCCTGCTGCCACGCAGGAAAATGCGACTGGCAGACCGGAGAATCCTGTCCCCTAAGTTTATAGGGCGCAATTCTCCGCAAATGCGGAGAATCGAAAAGGCTGCCGTGGAACAGGCCGTGACCCACGGCAGCCTTCACGGCCACTTCCGGGGCCGATTCTCCCCCCCGGGCGGGGCTAGGAGCGCGGCCCTGTGCGTTACGGCAGCGCGGCCTTGACGACGGTCGTCAAGGCCGCACGTCAAGCGTCACGGCGGCTGACGCGGCCGATGACGTCAGCCACGCATGCGCAGGTTGGACAACGCCAACCCGCACATGCGCAGTTGGCGTCTTTGTCCTCAGCCGCCCGGCAAGACGTGGCGGCTTGATCTTGCCGGGCGGCGGAGGGGAAAGAGTGCGTCTGTTTTGGACGCTGGCCCGACGATCGCTGGGCACCAAATGCGGGCCTGTCCCCTCCCGAGCACAGTCGTGGTGCTCCCGTGCCAATCGGGCCTCTAGATGCCCCAAATGGGCATCTGGCACCCGTTTCACGACGGTAGTGAGCAGGTGTGTTTGCTGCCGTGGTGAAACGGGCGTGAAGGCCCGGCCGCTCGGCCTCGGAGAATCGCCGCTCGCCGTAAAAAGCGGCGAGTGGCGATTCGTGGCATGGGGGGGGGGGGAATAGCGGGAGAGCGTGAAAAATGTCGGGAGGCCCTCCCGCTATTCTCCCACCCGGCGTGGGGGGCGGAGATACGCACCCATAATGTGTACAACGATCTGCCTGGACTGTACACAGAACAATAATTTTCACTGTACCTGGTACACCTGACAATAAATCAAATCATCATCATCCCCATTTTTGTTGAAGCCCACATACTCATCAGTCACCCTTACCACCTTCAGACAAAATCCCAAATCTGCCAACATATCCAAACTCCACGCCAGCTGCTGAAATAGCCCCGTCTCCAAAACTACATCGACCAGGTACGGATCTAAATTAACTATCATGGAATATTCCGCTTTCCTCACCCCTGGCAACAGAGACTTCCCTATCACAAAAATGTCGATACGTGAATACACGTTATGCACCGGAGTAAAGAAGGAGAATTCCCTTCCCCCCCGTGATGCAGAAACTGCCGCTGATCCACTCCTCCCATCTCCTTCATAAATGCAGTCAGTATCTTCACTACCCCCAAAAGGGCCTGTGACTTTGGATTAGACTGATCCAATTTAGGATTCAAAACACAATTCAAACCTCCCCATAAGATCAACTGGTGCGTGTCCATGTCTGGTATGGCAGCCAACATCCTTTTCATAAACACTACATTGTTCCAATTTGGAGCGTAAACATTTGCCAAAACCACGGACTTACCTTCCAACGTCCGCGTAACTATGACATATCTACCACTCTGGTCCGCCACCACCTTCCTCATCTGAAACCAAACTCTTTTGTTAATTAGAATCGCCTCTCCCCGGGCCCAGCTGTCAAAGCCCGATTGGAATACCTGACTCACCCAGCCCTTACGAAGCCTAATCTGGTCCCTCACTAGCAAGTGGGTCTCCTGCAAAAGCACCACATCAGCCCTCAAACACTTCAAATACAAGAAAACTCTCGCATGCTTCACTGGGCCGCCCAAACCCCACACAGTCCACGTAACCAATCGAATCGGCGGTCATATCCCGTCCACCTCCCATATTCCAGAACCAGAGCCCACCCCAGATAGTGCCCAGCCCCACTCCAACGGATGGGCAAAGAATAACCCCCCAGTCGCTGTCAGCAATCTACCCTTTCCCTATCCCAGAAATCCCCAACCACTTCCTCTTGAGCCAACACCTCGCTCCTCCATCCCCTTCCTCCCACCATTCACACCTTCTAGGCTCATCAAATCCTGCCTAAACAGGTCCAGCAACCTGAAGCTCCTCTCCCACCTTGCTCCCAATCACTAGCCAACCTCAGCCCACCAGCAAGGTAGCCCCCCCTCCCCCCACAGCCCGCTTCATCTAAGTAAACAACTAAAGAAAGAAACCAAATCCCAAACCACCAAACCCAAGAGCCGAAACTCCCCCATCTCCGCCTTCAACCCTAAACTACCAAGCACCTCTCCCCTTCCCCCAAGCCATATACTCTCTCAAAGCCAAAAATAAGAAACCAAAACAAGAAACCACACAAGATTCAATTAATAATACTGTAATAATAATCTTTTTGTCACAAGTAGGCTTACATTAACACTGCAATGAAGTTACTGTGAAAAGCCCCTTGTCGCCACACTCCGCCGCCTGTTCGGGTACACAGATGGAGAATTCAGAATTCTCAGCTGGTACGGGAATTGAACCTGTGCTCCTGGCCTTGTTCTGCATCACAAACCAGCTGTCTGGCCCACTGAGCTAACAACAACTCCATACAAAAAACAAGGGAAAGCGAAAAGAGAGAAATAAGAAAAAACACATCTTTGCAGTGACATCCCCATACAAATCCATCCCAAACACGGGCAAAATCCCAATCAAACCCCCTCAGTTCAGTCCAAGTCCTTAAGCTTGAATGAAAGCCTCTGCCCCTGCCACCGACTCGAAGAATTGGTCTTTGAAATTATGCGTAGCTGTCAGCCTCACCAGGTACACCACGCCAAAATGCACGCTTCTCTTGAAAAACGCAGATTCGCCTTGTTGAAGACCACATGCATCCTTGCCAATTCTGCCACGATATCCTGATGTATACAAATGCAACTGCTTTCCCACCGAACCTCCTGATTCTCCTTGGCCCACTTCAGGACCTTCTCTAGCCATGTGCTAGGGGGCGCCAGAGACTTGGGCCCCGCGCATGCGCAGTTGGGCCGGTGCCAACCAGCGCATGCGCGGTGGCCGCCCTCCCCCAGGGCGGCCCCCCCCTCGGTCCGCTCCGCCCCCTTGGTCCGCCCCCCCCCGCTCGGTCCGCCCCCCGCCCCCCCTCGGGTCCGCCCCCCCCTCGCGTCCGCCCCCCCCCCCTTCTCAGCCCCGCCCCCCCCTTCTCGCCCCCCCCCCCCCCCCCCCCCCCCCCAAGGGCGCCGAAGTTCAGCTTGCCCGGGGCGCCAGCAACCCTAGGGCCGGCGCTGCTCACGGTGCTGAGGTCCCAGGTTCGATCCCGGCTCTGGGTCACTATCCGTGTGGAGTTTGCATATTCTCCCCGTGTCTGCGTGGGTTTCACCCCCACAACCCAAAAATGTGCAGAGTAGGTGGATTGGCAACGCTAAATTGCCCCTTAATTGGAAAAAATAATTGGGTAATCTAAATTTATAAAAAAAAACAAAAAACACAAAAGGCTCTCAAGTGGGACGAGTCTCTCCACTAATTACCCCTGGGAACCAGTGGAAAAGGGCCAAAAACCAAGGGCTCTAGCCGGAGCTACCTTACATGCAAGCTCCTTCTACATGTCGGCACCAGATATCCGAAGTGGCAGAACATTAGTGAGCAGCTTAGCATCCGCATTTAAAAGCGAGATGGGTCGGTATGAACTGCACTCGATTGGATCCTTAAGGAGCAATGAAATGGAGGTTTCAGTAAGGGTCAGAGGCAATGAACCGTGGGATAAGGAGTAATTAAACATATCTAATAACAAGGGGGCGAGCTGTTCCGAGAACTTCTTTTAAAATTCGATTGGAAAACCATCCAGGCCAGAGCCTTACCAGCCTGCATCAACCCAATGCATTTAAAAATCTAATGGGGCACAACGAGGAATCCAACTCACAACTCTTATCTGCTTCAACAGTTGGGATGGCCAGTTCGTGAGGGCCACGAAGAATCCAGCAAGAGTTTGTAGAGTCAAAAGAAATAACTTTATTTAGAATTACATACATACAACAGCAGTACTCCACCACTATTCTCTCCTCTAGCTGGTTCCACACTGGCCAACTCTATTTATGCAGGTGACTGCTAATTATTTCTCCACCCTCCTCATTGGGGGAGCTCATATACACTAAAGATTTTGAAGTGGGTGCAGCTACTCTCTCTGTTGCTGCTACTGTTTCCAGTGTTGAGCTGCATGGAGGAAGGAGAGAGGAGAGGAAGGGGGGGAAGAGTTGGAGCGGATTTGTTGCTGGAAATGGAAGACCGGGTCGAGTTCAGGCCAAGAATGGAAGGCTTACTTGGCGCTGTATTGGTAAAAATCGTGCTCTGCCGCCTGCAGCTCGAGATGAATTGATGGTGGCCTGCTGCTGCTCCTGGAGTTGGCCCCCTTGGACTGTTGAAGTAGACTTCGGGATTTTGGTACCTTTCTACTGACGTTTGTTTTGGAAGGACTATTTAGGGTATTCCCCAGACGTTGTCATGTCACCGGGTGGCCACTTTCTGGATTGTTGGTGAACATTTCAAGCTGCACCTGATGTCTGCGAGTTTTGTGTCACATACTGTTTGGTTGCATTTGGTATGACTTTTTGGACTTTTGTGGTTGATCTGTTACTGTTGTTTCTGTCCATGTTGTTAAACTGCGCTGCTTACTAACGGTCCCTTGCCGGTTGGGCAGGTTACCACAGTTCTGTGGAGGAAGTTCCCTCTCTCCTCTGCCACGCCCTGGTGTGCACCTTTCTAGTGGTTTGTGCTGCTCGCTTGGCGCCGGGATGGGAACAGGCGGATGACAGGCGGTGAGCGAAGCAGGCGTTTGCCGGCTTCATGGCTAGCGGCCTGGACTGTTGTGGTGGATTTAACTGGGAACTCCTTCCGGTGGTCTGTGTTGATCGCCTGGCCTCGGTGGGCACCTTTCCGCCATTGTAGGACTGCTGTTGGGGACCCGGGGTGATTGTGTATGCATACTGGTGGGTTTTTTTGTATTCGGTGGATGTTTATGACGTTATTGTTTTCTGTTCTCTTTGACTATACAATTTCTATATGTTGACGAGTTGTTTCGATGTTGATAAGACTATACACGTGCTCTAAGGGGAGATCCCTCTCTCTTCGGCCGCCTGCCGTGTGTGTGTGTGTGTGTGTGTGTGGGGGGGGGGGGGGCTCATTGTTTTGAGCTGCATTGTGGCCCCTTTGTGGGGGCATACTCTCTCTTGCACTGTGCCCTATGTTGGGGTGCCCTTTTCGGTGGTCTGCGTTGCTCGCTGGACTCCTTGTCTGCTGCTGTGGGGCTGCCATGCGGGGGTGGTTGTATGTGTGTTTGGACTGAAGATTTTGTATCTTGCAATTGTTTTTGATATGTAACTGTTGAAGTGTGTTGAGGCTTTGTGCCTTGTGACAGCTTTAGATCTGTAACTGTCAAATGGTTATTAAACCAAAATACATACTCACTGAAGATTGTGGTGAAAGCACACATGGGCTGTGGAGGTTCTCAATTCCATTGCTGAGAGGCTGCTGCAGTCATTTGCAAACATGAGAGAGAGCGAGGGGGGGGGGGGGGTGGGCAGGACATTCTGCTGGGAAGGCCTGGCCTGGGGTTCAGCCTGAGGCTAGGTCTAACAACTGCCTGCCTCCCTGCTTGTTGATGGACTATTGCTGCTGACTTTGGGAGGAAGGAGGAAGGCTGGTTCATCTGAATGCCTTGTTGCAGGAGAGGGAGGAAGTCAGATGCTCTGCTGCTGGTGAGGAAGGGTGGCAATATGTTGGAGGACTGATTTACCATCTGATGTTGCTTTTGTTTGGACTGCTGGCTGTTTACAGTTTCTATGTTTGGAAGCCATGTGCTGTTCCTACCGCTCCTACTTTTGTGGCCTGGAGCGGGAGCTGGCTGGAGTAGGCTGGAGCAGGTGACTGGACATTGGGACTGCAGGAGGAGGACGGTGGTGGCTCACCTCAACTGGATACCTTGGAGGCCGCAATAACACGTCCGTGAAGGCTGCTGGCCACTTCCGTGTAATAATGACTGTTTCTAGTTCAAGTTTGGTAGGCCATGTTAATGTCTGGTGTCTTTTGTTGTTTAATGTTTGCTCATATGCTTGTTATTGTATTGGTGCTGTTTTTTGGTGACTGTCTAGGCTGGTGTCTTCGCTTTGTTTCTGCCTGGTTGTTTGTGTTTTCTACTGGTGCACGCTACCGATGCTGATAGGGGTGGGGATATTCCTTCTCCTTCTGTTACCCCGTGTCAGTGAGACCTTTTCCGGTGAGTTGGCTGCTCGGAGCCCCCTTCCACCGATGTGGGTCTCTGCGACCGGGGGCAAGGGAGGCATTGCCTCGGCAGCTGGTGGTGTTGTTCCTTGTCTTTTGAAATGCTCTGTACGGTTTGGTTATGATCTGCCGGGGTTATTCCGGCTGTATTATGCCCCTCTGGAGAACGGTGGACTGTTCTTTCTCTCTCTCCACCGCCGTGCTCCATGTTTGGAGTGGCCTAATCTGGTGGGTTGGGTTGGTGTGCCTTTCCACTGATGTAGGGTGGGCAGGGTGGTAAGTGTGTTCTGCGGTGCCATGTGTTTGGTTTCCTTGTTGTACTGTTTTCTGTATTTTGATAATGTCAGTAAACTAAAATACTAGCAATAGTCCCCTGCCAGTAGTAATTGGGCAGGTTATAACAGTGTTATAACCTGCCTGCTTACCACTGGCTTTGACTAATGGCAATCCCACAATCCTTTGGGAGTATGAGCTTCCCCAATAAGGGGGGGTGGGCGGAGAAATCATTAGCAGATTCCCTGCATAAATAAAGCTGGCCAGTTTGGAACCAGCTAGAGAGAGGAGTGAGCAGCAAGGGAGCTGCCGCCACTGCTTCCGCTGCCTCCACCGCCTCCTATATATGGTATTGTAAGTAAATGTTATTTTTTTCTATCCTTCAACTCATGCTGGATTCTTAGTGGCCCTTACAAAACTGGCGACGAGGGTTAAGGTGGATAGCAGAAGCCACCTCCCTGGATTTTTGTTGGATACAGGGTGGAAGTAGTTTTTCTGTTACACCATGCCTCGGTATAGATGTTGGAACGGTTTGGGCTAGGAGCGGGATTCACCGCCTGGGTGAGGCTCCTGTACAACGCTCTCAAAGCGAGTGCCAAAACTAACACTACCAGTTCTGAATACTTCCAGCTACAGAGAGGAAGAAGACAGGGCTGCCCCCTGTCCCCACTCTTGTTCGCGCTAGCTATCAAACCCCTGGCGATAGCCCTGCGGGATGCAAAAAGCTGGAAGGGAATCTGGAGAGGAGACAGAGAGCACAGAGTCTCACTCTATGCAGATGACCTGCACCTCCATGTCTTGAAGCCACAGGAGGGACTGAAGGCAATACTGCAAATACTGAAAGAGTTTGGAACCTTCTCGAGTGACAAACTTAATCTGGGCAAAAGTGAGACATTCCCAGTGAACCCGGGGGGGGGGGGGGGGGGGGGGGGGGGGGGGGGGGGGGGGCGGAGAAGAGAGAGACGACGACGACACAGATCCACAAGTGGAACCTGATCAGCCTGGTGGAGGAAGTAAGAAAAGACATTCAACGGCGGGGCTCACCCCCACTCTCCCTGGCGGGGAGAGTGCTGACGATCAAGATGAACGTACTGCCAAGGTTCCTCTTCCTGTTTAGATCCATTCCGATCTTCATCCCCAAGGCCTTTTTCCAAAACATAGACAGGCTAATCATAGCGTTTGTGTGGAGGAATAAGAACCCGAGAATTCCCAAACTGGCACTGCAAAGAGGGAAATCAGAGTGGGCCTGGCTCTACCGAACCTACAACACTACCATTGGGCAGCAACAGCAGAAAAAGTGAGGGGATGGGTACAAGAACCAAACACAGATTGGGTACAAATGGAGGAGGCATCCTGTAAAGGAACGACCCTCCGGGACCTGGCCAGAGCAGTACTCCCACCCCCCTCAACAAGATACACAACATCCCCAGTGGTAGCGGCCACGCTGAGAACATGGACACAGCTGAGACAGCATTTTGGGATAACCAAAATGGCTCCCATATGCAGCAATCAGATTCCCCCCCCCCCCCCAGCCATGCTAGATACCACCTTCAAAAGGTGGAGGCGGGACGGGGGCACACTGACGGTTGGGGACTTCTACGGAGAGGGCAGATTGGCAACATTGGACAAACTGACGAGGAAGTGGAAATTAGCAAAAGGACAGGAATTGAGACACCTCCAAATAAAGCACTTCCTCCGCAAAGAGACAGTAGGATACCCCGGGGCTCCAGAAAGCACACTACTAGAAGACTTGATAGGCACAAGCAGCGAGAAGGGGGGGGAGGGGGCTATGTGGGTATATGGACAGCTACTGGACAGAACCCAAACACCACTGGACGGGACCAGACAAAAATGGGAGGATGAACTGAGGACAGAAGTAGGATGGGGACTGAGTGAAGCACTGAGCGGGGTGAGCTCCACCTCCTCCTGCACAAGGCTAAGCCTAATGCAGCTCAAAGTGGTGCACAGAGCGCACCTGACCAGAACCCGAATGAGCAGGTTCTTCCCGGAGGTGGAGGACAAATGTGAGTGGTGCCAGTGGGGCCCGGCCAACCACGCCCACATATGCCGGGTTCTGGACAGCCTTCTCCGAGACAATGTCCAAGGTTGTGGGGTGAGGGTGAAGCCATGCCCAATAGTGGCAACCTTCGGGGTATCGGAGCAGCCAGAGCTACACATGGGGAAGGGGGCAATGCCCTTGCTTTCGCTTCCCTAATCGCACGCCGGAGAATCCTGCTCGGCTGGCGATCGGCAGCACCACCCAAAGCTGCAGACTGGCTCGCTGACCTCTCGGAATTTCTCCACCTGGAGAAGATGAAGTACGCCATCTGAGGGTCAGAGGGAGGCTTCCTGGATACTTGGCAGTTCGTCGACCTGTTCCAAAACCCGTTCGAGGCCAGCAACGAGGAGTAAATCAGGAAAAGAAAATGAAGAACCAAGGACTGCGCAACCCGGGGGGAGGGGAGGGTCTTTTTCCAAATGGCAAGCCGTGACTAGTGGCGAACCGCAAGGATCGGTGCAAGAACCACAGCTATTCACAATATATATTAATGATTCCAAAGAGGGAACTAAATGTAATATCTCCAGATTTGAAGATTGCACGAAGTTGGTTGGGAGGGTGAGCTGTGAGGAGGCTGCAGAGATGTTTTGGTGTGATTTGGACAAGTTGTTGAGTAGGTAAATGCATGGCAGATGCAGCATAATATAGAAACATGTGATATTATCTACTTGGGTAGCAAAAAGAGGAAGACAGATTATCTGAATAGATATAGATTGAGAGAGGGGAATGTGCAATGAGACCTGCATGTCCTTGTACACCTGTTGCTGAAACTAAGCGTACGGTTGCAGCAGGCGGTAAAAAAGGCAAATAGAATGTTGGCCTTCATAGGGAGAGAATTCGAATACGTGATGTCTTGCTGCAATTATACAGGGCCTTGGTGAGACCACACCTAGAATACTGTGTCCATCTAAAATGGCCTCCCACAAAGAATGCTGGGAAATTTGGCCAAGCCTGAACACAGACAGGCTGCAGCCTGCAAAAATACAAAGCTGTAGCTCAGACTTATGCAGAAACCAAGACAGGAAAAAGGCCATTAAAAGGTCTTCTCAGGAACAATAGAACTATCCTGTCAATCATATTATTTACCAGACACAGCGGCACCCAAGCCCCTGCTCCTAACACGTCCAGGCATGGCCACTGAGTGCCCACCCCAAAATCGATGTGGCAACCCCCGTTTGGACTTGATCGATCAGGGTGATGGAACCCTGATCAATTGATTGACAATGACCCAGAGACGGCCCACAAAAGGGGCTGGGAAATCGAAAAAGAACAAACGGCACTGCGCAGGCCACCACTCTCTCTCTCTTGACCACAGCATCGACTGCCACCAACAATGGTGAATCCACCACCAGCCAAGAAGAGCCCTCGCCATCCACGGAGGGACTAAAACAGAGGACACAGACTGCCTACAAAAACGTCAGCCCTGCCAGACTACTAGAAATCAGATAAGGCCTTATCTGCTCTGTATTTGCCGGTCACCTGGAAGTCAAGTTAAGGTCGTTTAAGTGTATTAGTTTATAGTTTATAGTCTAATGTGCATGAACGTGTGATTGATTAAGTAAATAACCTTGTGTATGTTAATGAACTATTATTGTACTAAACAACTTGTGTGATCATTTGTCCACCATGTACGGGTTAAAAACACGTATCTGGTTTAGATAAAGAAAAGAGTAACAATACTGTGCACACTTTTGGTCTTCTTATGGTGAGGAAAGAAGTTTTATAGGGAGACTGCAGCAAAGGTTTACCATACTGATCCCTGGGATGGCAGGACTGAGGTATGAGGAGAGATTGAATTGGTTAGGATTATATTCAGTGCTGTTTTAGAAGAATGAGGAGGATCTATCAAAGCGATAAAATTCTAACAGGACCAGATAAGGTAGATGGATGCAGGAAGGATGTTAAGATAAGGTAGATGCAGGAAGTGGGGGAGTCCAGAACCAGGGGTCACAGTCTACGGTTACTGGGTAAAGCATTTAGGCGTGAGAGGAGGAGAAATTTCTTCACCCAGAAAGTAGTGGGCCTGTGGAATTTGCGACCACAGAAAGCAGTCGAGGCCAAAATATTGTATGTTTTGAAGAAGGAGTTAGATTTCGCTTTTGTGGCTAAAGGGATCAGAGGATATGGGGAGGGGGGTGAGTTGGGGGGAGAAAGAGAGTGGGAACAGGTTGTTGAGTTGGATGATCAGCCATGATCATAATGGCTCAAAGGGCCAATGTTTCTATGGCTGTCCATTGATTACTTTCTTCACATTTATCACTTCATAATAGATTCCAGCATTTTATCAATTACTGATGTACGGCGAACACACCATAGCTCCCGGTATTCTCTCTCCCTTTTTAAATAGTGGGGTGACATTTGCTACATTTCAATCTGCAGGAACAATCCCAGAATCTATAGAATTTTGGAAGATGACCAACAATGTATCCACTATCTCTATAGCAACCTCTTTCAATCTACTGGGAAGCATAATATCAGGTTCCAGGGGCTTATCAACTTACTGTCCCACAATTTATCCAATGTAACCTTATTTATACTAATTTCCTTCAACTCTGCATTTCCCTAGCCCCTTGGATTTCTACATCTGGGAGATTATCTTCCTTAGTAAAAACAGTCACAAAATAATAATTTAGCTTCTCTATTATTTCTCTATTCCCCATTATGAATTCCCCTGACTTTGCCTCTAATGGACATGCATTTGTCTTAGTCAAATGTTTCCGTTTTACATACCTATAGAAGCTTTGACCGGCCATTTTAATGTATTTTGCTAGCTTGCATTCATATTCTGTTCTCCTTTTCTTTATCAGTTTCTTGGCCTTCCTTTGCTGTGTTCTAAAAAACCCCAAATCTTCAGTTTTACTACTATTTACTACTATTTATGGCAACTTTATAACTCTTTTCTTTTAATCTTATACGATCCTTAACTTCTTCAGGAGGATGCTGTTGGTGGGTCTGTGTGGGATCCTTACTGTGACAGAAGCAGGTTGGGATTCCCCCGTACTCGGCAGGGCAGGGGGTCCTGGCGGGACGGAGTGGCATGAACCACTCCGGCGTTGTCCCGCCCCGAAGGTGCAGAATCTTCCCCATGTGCAGGGGCTAGGCCGGCGCCGGAGTGGTTTGCGCCCCGCCGGCCGGCGTGTAAGACCTTTGGCACCACGCCAGCCGGGGCCGAAGGGACTCCGCCAGCCGGCGCGGGTCCACGCATGTGAGGGGGCATCAGCAGCTGCTGACACAGAGGCTGACACTGCTGCTGTGTAGGAAAAGAGTGCCCCCACGACACAGGCCCGCCTGCGGATCGGTGGGCCCCGATCGCGGGCCAGGCCACCGTGGGGGCAACCCCCGGGGCCAGATCGCCCCGCACCCCCCCCCCCCCCCCCCCCCCAGGACCCCGAAGCCCACCCGCGCTGCCAGGTCCCGCTGGAAAAGGACCTAGTGTGATCTACACCGGCCGGACTGGCAAAGAACCAGCTGGACTTCGGCCCATCGCGAGCCGGAGAATCGCCGGGGGGGGGGGGGGGGGGGGGGGGGGGGTGGGGGGCGCTGCGAGTGGCCAGTGACCGGCGCGGCGCGATTCCCGCCCCCACCGAATCTCCGGTGCCGGAGAATTCGGCGGCCAGTGGGGCGGGATTCATGCCCCCCCCGGCAACTCTCCGACTCGGCAGGGGATCAGAGAATCCCGCCCGCAATGTTTTTTTTCACAACTGGGATGAATTTACAGCAACAGGTTTGCAACTTCCACAGTTGACAACCATCAAGATAATTCTGCCTTGGATGCTGTTATTCATTTAAACTGATCACAGGAATATCAACATTTCTAAGTGAAAGTGGCTTCAGGATTACAGCAATATAAAACTTCCAAGAAATTTACAAGGTACTCAGTCAGTATTGATTTTTTTTTATCCTTGGGAACTGCATTCATTTCTTGTTTGAGAAGCTGAGATGACAAAATTTCCCCGAGGCACTACACCCGCCTCAGGGAGGAATGATGGTAGGATGGAGTTGGGTCCACTGACCATGACGGCACAGCATAAGTAGTCATGGAGACAATTGAGTGCCAAGGCAGGCTGGTTAGATGTTTATGTTTTACAAGGCTTTAGGCCCACTAGCCCTGACTTATCACCCCTCACCATACTCTCCATACATACTCGTGCCTCTGCCAACACTTATGACCTCATATCCCCCCCCCCCACTACTACTTTCATGTCCCCTCATACTACTATTACAACTCAAACCCCCAACAACCCCACATGATGCTTTATGTCCTGTATGCCTACTCCATAGTCAGTCAGTCAGTATCCACCATGGGCAGACCTCAGAAGCCATGTGGAGATGGAAACAAAACTTTTAAAAACAACCAACACAGCTCTCACTTTTAGAAACAATAGTAAAACAAACTCTTATCCATAAAAGCAAAGCTGTTAAATCTCAAGTGGTTAATCCCTTGAAAAGCAAATGACCTTCTGTTCATACCCCAATCCTTTAATTGTCTCTTCAAGCTATCAATCAAATTGTGAACTCAGAACCTCCTGAAGTAATTGCAGCTTTTGAAAATTAGCCAAATATAATGAGTAGCTCTAAGGGAAATGTTAACAAAGAACTGTATTGATGCGACACCAACTGGCTTGTTAATCAAAGCAATTCAGCAAAGTTTATTTGGTTAAATAAACCAAATAATTGGTTTATTGGCAGCTGCAGCCAGTATTTTAACACTATTTCTCTATCTAGGTTGTTTCTTCTTATATTCAGTCACCCTCCAGAAGAGATTTTACTCTGCGCTGGACGCAAGATGGAGGGTCAAGTTCCACTTCTTATGGATGCCTGGTCAGCCCTCAACAATGGCTAAGATACTGATCCAGATGCGTAACTTAAGTTTTAAGACGGTGCAGAAAGATCGATTCAGTCCAGGGTGAGAAGGTAAGAAATAGGGCTTTGATATTTTATAAACAAACTTATTAAAACAATGTTTAATTTTTTACTTCACCATTCTAACACTAACAGATTGCATGCAGTTTCTTAATCTTTACAGTACTTCCCTTAAAAACACTTTTCATGAAAATACAGCTCTCGTTCCATTTACAGATACAGGCAAAGGCACTACTTGCATTGAGGAAGCAATCTTTCTTCTGTTAGGGACATTTGTTGAGAACCCTTTTGCAAAGCTTTCTTGCTTTGGCATTTTTCGTGACCTCTTCAATGGCTGCTGACATCCTCCCCTCTCTGCCGGTTCCCAATAAATTCTCTCTCGCTAAGCTCCACCCTGTTTTGTGGAGGACCAAACTGGGTTTGTAAACGGGAGACAGCTGGCGGCCAACATAATAAGGCTGCTTGACATGATTATGATGCCCCGGGAGAGTAGGGAGGTAGAGATAATGGTAACCATGGATGCTGAAAAGGCTCTTGACCGGGTCGAATGGGATTATCTGTGGGAGGTACTAGGACGGTTCGGGTTCGGGGGGTTCATCGACTGGGTTAGGCTATTGTATCAGGCTCCGGAGGAGAGTATAAGGACAAACAGGACGACATCGGACTACTTTAGACTGCACCGTGGGACAAGACAGGTTTGCCCTCTCTCCCCACTGCTGTTTGCGCTGGCCATAGAGCTGCTGGCAATTGCACTGAGAGCTTCTAGGGGCTGGAAAGGGCTGGTCCAGAGGAGGAGGAGGAGAAGAGTGGAACATAGAGTCTCGTTATACGCGGATGATCTGCTGTTATATGTATTGGACCCAATGGTGGGGACGGACGGTATTATGGAAAACCTGAGGGAATTTGGCCGGTTCTCCGGATACAAACTGAACATGGCTAAGAGTGAGTTGTTTGTAACTCAGGCGAGGGGGCAAGTGAGTAGGCTGAAGGGGTTGAAGTTCAGGCTAGTGGGGGAGTTTCCGATATTTGGGGATTCAGGTGTCACGGGACTGGGGCAGGTTGCATAAGCTCAACATATCCCGACTGGTGGAACGAGATAGGGAGGAGGTCCGGAGTTGGGATGCGCTCCCGCTGTCATTGGCGGGGAGGGTGCAGACTTTTAAGATGACTATTCTCCCGCGGTTCTTGTTTCTTTTTCAGTGTCTCCCCATCTTTATCCCGCGGTCCTTTTTTAAGAGGCTGATAAAATTATTCTGGGATTTGTATGGGCAGCGAAGTCCCTGCGGGTGAAGAGGGTGAAGCTTGAAAGGAGAAGGGGGGCTGGCATTGATGAACTTCAGCAACTATTACTGGGTGGCCAACATAGCGATGCTAAGGAAATGGATGGTGGGTGCGGGGTTGGTTTGGGAGCGGATGGAGGCTGCTTCGTGCAGGGGCTCTAGCTTAGCAGCCCTGGTCACGGCGCCTCTGCCGCTTCCGCCGGCACGGTACTCCACCAGCCCGATAGTGGTGGTGGCTCTTCGGATCTGGGGCCAGTGGAGGAGGCATGTAGGGGAGATAAGAGCATTGGTATGGACCCCAATATGCGGCAACCACTGATTTGCCCCAGGAAACATCGATGGGAGGTATCAACTGTGGAGGAGGGCGGGGATTGTGAGGATGGGGGATCTGTCCCTGGAAGGGAGCTTTCCGAGCATGAGGGCGCTGGAGGAGAAGTTTGGGCTGGTGAGAGGGAACGACTTTAGATACCAGCAGGTGAGGGATTTTGTACGCAGACTGGTGCCGTCCTTCTCACATCTCCCGCTGAAGGGGAGGCAGGACAGGGTAGTTTCTAGGGGAGAGGTGGGAGAGGGTAGAGTTTCAGACGTCTACAAGGAACTAATGGGAGCTGAGGATACGCAGACCGAGGACCTGATGCTTAAGTGGGAGGAGGAGCTCGGTGGGGGGAGCTGGAGGACGGTATTTGGGCAGAAGCCCTGAGCAGAGTATACAGGACCGCAACATGTGCCAAGCTCAGCCTGATCCAATATAAGGTCGTGCACCGGGCCCACATGACGGTGGCCCGGATGAGCAGATTCCTCGGGCTGGAGGACAAGTGTGCTAGATGCGTCGGAGGGCCGGCTAACCGTGTACACATGTTCTGGTCGTGCCCTAAACTCACGGGGTATTGGCAGGGATTCACAAATGTCATGTCCCGGGTATTGAAAACTGGGGTGGTAATGAGCCTGGAGGTGGCAATCTTTGGGGTTTCGGAGGACTCCCAGGAGTCCAGGAAGAGACAGAGACTGACGTTCTGGCGTTTGCTTCCCTGATAGCCCGGCGACGAATACTGTTGGCATGGCAAGCCCCTGAGGGCTGAGGTATGGCTATCAGACATGGCGAGCTTTCTTGGCCGAGAGGAAGTCAAGTTCGCCTTGAGAGGTTCGCCCAAAGGTGGCAGCCATTTATTGACTTCTTCGCAGAGGAGTAAGCGTCAGTGGGGGTGGGCAAGGGTAGTGTAGAGTAGAGCAGGGGGATATTGAGGCAGGTCCGTGCGTGAACAGAGCCGTGGTTTGCACTATGTTTAATTTGTAATTTGTGTCTTGACTTTTTTTTTGTACTGTACAATGTCACTTTTTCTATATGCCTAAAATACCTCAATAAAATTGTTTGTTTAAAAAAAAACTTTGTTGAAATCTTCCAATGGCTGGAGTTGCCCGATATCTGCAGCAAAAGAGGAAGGGCACAGTGCAACATTGGCGTATTCAGGGAGGCCATGCCCCCCTTTTCACTGCACTGGTAGGTTTAAAAGGGCCAGTAAACCTAACAGGCCAGGGAAAAGAGCCCCCAGCCCAATTGGGAACCTCGAAGAAAGACCAGCTGGACTGGGGGATGCCCCAGCAATTGGGGTGGGGTCATTGCCACAAGGCTAGCTATTGCCACACTTGGGACATAGTGTGCTCATAAAACAGGTCCAAACTGCCCCCCAACCAGAACCCACTGGGAGCCATCTCCCAGTTTCTTCTCATGGTGGCAAGCCCTCCTGATTTTTAAAAAATTAATTCAAGGCATCAGAGCTTTGCTGCAGAGGCCAAAATTTCTTGCCCATCCCTAATTGCCCTTGAAGTTAGTAGTGGGCTGCCTTCTTGAACCTTGGCAGTCCATTTGGTGTAGGTACACCCACAGTGCTGTTAAAAAGGAACAGCGATATATTTCCAAGTCAGGATGGTGAATGGTTCGATGGGGAACCTCTGGGTGGTGGGGTTCCCATGCACCTGCTGTCCTTGTCCCAGGTGGTGGTGGTTGAGGGTTTGGAAGATGCTGTCGAAGGAGACTTGGTGAGTTCCTGCAGTTCATTTTGTAGATGGTACACACTGTTGTCACTGTACAGGGGTGATGCAGGGAGTGAATCTTTGTGGAAAGAGGGCCAATCAAGAGGGCTGTTTGTCCTGAATGCTGTCAAGCTTCTGAGTGTTGTTGGGACTGCACTTAACCCAACAAGGGGAGAGCATTCCATCACGCTCCTGACTCGTGCTTTCTAGATTGCACACAGACTTTGGGGAGTCAGCAATTGGAATCCTCACCGCAGAATTCCTAACCTTTGACCTGCACTTGTAGCCACAGTATTTATATGGTTTGTCCAGTTCAGTTTCTGATCAATGGTAACCCCCAGGATGTTAATAGTGGGGGATTCAGCATTGGTAATATCACAATGTCAGGGGGCGGTGGTTGGATCCTCTCTTGTTAGAGATAGTCATTGTCTGGCACTTGTGTGGTACAAATGTTACTTCAGAGTTTTATAACACTTTAAGGCACACGTGAGATGCAACATGGTTGAGATATATTTTTACTTCAGTAAATCCAAACAGATTTAAGTATATGCATCAGTTTTACTAAATTTTTTGAATGGTTTGGTCTTTTACTGTGCTGCAAGTGTTTTTTGTTTTGCTGACTTGCTAAATGATAAGAAAGTAAATGATTTAATTGTTTGTCCAGCGAGTCAGTCACCTTGGGAACTAGAAACCTTGCAACATTATTTGTCTATTAGGTCGTTTTGGAGTTGCTTTTTAAAACATTAGTAATCAGTAACAAAATAGTTACATGTTGAGGACTGTCTTGATGTGGTGAATAAAGTTCTTTTCGTTTGGGGACTGCGCCATTAGAGTTTTTGAAACTGACAACAAATAAAAAGTCCCAGAGTTAGCACAACTTAAAAAATCTGCAGATTCTAAATATCTGTCGTTTTGTTGTGATGATGCAGTAACCCAAATTCGAAAAAGATTCAGATGAGCTACTTTTAGAACTAAAATTAATAGCCAAGAAAAATGGCAAAATAATTGTGAGAGCTTTGTGAAGAGTTAGATATGTATAATTATTGGGAGGATTCTAAAGAAACAAGGTTTGATCCAATTTTATCCATGGGCAGGATTGTTTCTTGAAGTACTCATTTCACTCATCTGGCTCTGTTAGAAATAAGTTACATACATATGTTTGGATCTGGTGTAAAAATTCACTCAGGCAAAGTTGCTGTGACAACATGCACATTTCATGCATGTTATCGCCTGGAGTTTTGGATCATAATGGTGGAGGCTCCAACATTCTTTCCATCATATGGCTGACCAGGAAGCACTCCCACTCTCATCCCTGCCATTGTGTTGGAAGAATTTGCAGACTGATACTCAATCTGATGGGTGCATTATGAAAGTACCTTCCTTGCTCATCAAGTCAGTGGTGAAATGAAATGAAAATCACTTATTGTCACGAGTAAGCTTCAATGAAGTTTCTGTGAAAAGCCCCTTGTCGCCACATTCCGGCGCCTGTCCGGGAAGGCTGGTACGGGAATCGAACCGTGCTGCTGGCCTGCTTTAAAAGCCAGGGATTTAGCCCAGTGAGCTAAACCAGCCCCTGGTGGGACTCAAGCCTGGAGCTTCTGGAGGCAAGTTTGTTGCCCACTGTGCCTCAAGACCTCTCCATAATAATGTTTATCTCTCATAAATTTGCTCACTGACACTGAATTTGAAAAACAGTTCGCAAAGCATATGGAGGTGATGAGGAAGGAGATGATGACATTCTTGTAGGTGCTGGTGGAGGAGGTGATTGCCCCGATGAAGGTGCCATTGTCGAGGACATCGGCCGAGGTGTGGGAGCAGGGTGAGAAACTGAAGGGAGTGGAGGAGGCCTTCACAGTAATCAGCTCACCTCGATGGGTGAGGAGCTGCATAGGGTGGTCGAAGCCAATAAGGGTCTGCGAGTCATGGTGGAGGACCTGGAAAACAGCTATAGGCGGCAAAATCTGAGGATCGTGGGCCTGCCCGAAGTTGTGGAGGGCCCAAGGCCGATGGAGTACTTTTCCGAGATGTTGGCGGAGCTTCTGGGGGAATGGGAAGATCCCTCCCGGTATGAACTGGATCGGGCTCAAAGGTCGTTGAGGCCTAAACCAAAGGTGAATGAGCTGCCAAGAGTGGCGTTTATTTGTTTGCGTAGGTACCATGTGAATGAGAAGGTCCTGAGTTGGGCAAAGCAGAAGTGGGAAGGCAGCACGGTAGCAGTGGTTAGCACTGTGGCTTCACAGCGCCAGGTTCCCAGGTTCGATTCCTGGCTTGTGTCACTATGCGCAGTCTGCACGTTCTCCCCGTGTCTGCGTGGGTTTCCTCCAGGTGCTCCGTTTTCCTCCCACAAGTCCCAAAAGACGTGCTGTTGGGTAATTTGGACGTTCTGAATTCTCCCTCGGTGTACCTGAACAGGAGCCGGAATGTGGCTACGAGGGGCTTTTCACAGTAACTTCATTGCAGTGTTAATGTAAAGCTACTTGTGACAATAAAGATTGTAAAAATATAGGTGCAGTGGGATGGAGCTAGTATACGTATGTCGAGGAGGAGGGCGGCCTTTGGCCAAGTGAAGATGGCACTGTATAATAGTGGTGTGCGGTTCGGCGTAGTGTGCCCAGCTAAGTTGAGGGTCACCTGAAACTCCAAAGACTTTTATTTCAAGACGGTGCAAGAGGCGGAGGCGTTTGTGAAGGTAGAAGGACTGGGGCAGAAGTGAGAAATGGAACTGTGAACTGGTTTTGGATTGAGCGTAGGGGGGGGGGGGGGGATGGAAGAGTGTGTATAGTTCTATATTTTATTTCAGGTTGTTATACGTGTTAAATGAGATGAAATTGCCTATTTGGATGAAGTAGGAGTTGGGATTTTTTGCAATGACCATTTCTAGAGCATGGGATTGGTTTGTTTGAAGGGGATTTCTTTGTTTCCCTGGGACTGGGTGGGAGTGGGGCCTGGGCAGGGGCCTCCACACTTGCAAGCTCCAGGAGACGATACTGGGTGAGGTGTTTTAAAGAGGACAGTGATGGGAGGGTTCTGGAAGACAGGGGGAGAGGTTTGATGGTAACAATGGGATGGGGCGCATGCTGGCAGGCCAACTTTGGAGGGAGGTGGCGGCGAGGGAAATTATCCAGGTGCGGGATAGGAGGGGATTAAAAAGGTGTTTAAGGAGTTTTATGAAAATTTGTACAGGTCGGAGCCACCGGATAAGGATATGGGGATGTGGGAGTTCCTGGACGGATTGGAGTATCCGAAGCTGGTGGAAGAAGGCAGGGTCACATTTGAGAGGTCGGTGGGGGAACAGGAGGTAAGGAGGCAATTGGGAGGATGCAATCGAGGAAGGTGGCAGGACCAGATGGGTTCCCAGTGGAGCATTATAAGAAATTTAGGATAAATTGGCGCTGCTGATGGTGGGAATGTTTGAGGAGGTGATACGGAATGGGATGCTACCACAAACATGGGGCAGGCCTCAATCTCCTTGTTGTTAAAGAAAGATAAGGACCCGATGGAGTGCGGGTCATACAGGCCTATGACCGCTACTGAATTTGACGCAAAGATACTGCCAAAGGTTCTGGCGGCTAGGAGAGCCCTCCGAAGGTGATAGGTGAGGATCAGACGGCTGCTATTCTCAAATATTAGGAGGGTATTAAATGTAATCATGACGTCGGCTGAGGGAAAGGAGACGGAGGTGGTGGTTGCGCTGGAGCGGAAAAGGCATTTGATCGAGTAGACTGGGGGTATTTGATTGCGGTTCTTGAGAGGTTTGGGATCGGGCCAAGGTTCCCGGAGTGGGTACGGCTATTTTTATAAGGAACCAAGCCAAGACTGAGTGCCCACACAAACAAAATGAGTTTGGGGTATTTTGCCCTGCTCCGGGGGACCAGGCAGAGGTGTATTATGTCCCTCTGTTATTTGCAATAGCGACCAGAGTCTTTGACCATCGCTTTAAGGAGCTGGGGACTGTGAAAGGGAAAAGCCCAGGGGGTGGGGGGGAACATAGGGTGTCTCTGTACACAGACGATTTATTGTGACATGTGTCAGAGCCTGGTGTGTCGGTGGGGGATATAATGGAACTTCTCCAAAAGTCTCCGAAGTAGGGCAGCACGGTAGCACAAATGGATAGCACTGTGCTTCACAGCGCCAGGGTCCTAGGTTCGATTTCCCCTCTGGGTCACTGCCTGTGCAGAGTCTGCATGTTCTCCCCATGTCATCATGCGTTTCCTCCGGGTGCTCAGGTTTCACAGTCCAAAGATGTGCAGGTTAGGTGGATTGGCCAAGATGAATTGCCCTTAGTGACCAAAAAGGTTAGGAGGGATTATTGGATTACAGGGATAAAATGGAAGTGAGGGCCTAAGTGGATCGGTGCAGATTCGATGGGCCGAATGGCCTCCTTCTGCACTGTATGTTCTGTGTTCTATGTTTTGGGCCTTTTTCAGGATATAAATTAAAGAGTGAATATTTTGTGCTGTCCTGGCCGGAAGTGGAGTGGGAAGGCTGCCATTTAATAATAATCTTTACCAGTGTACAAGTAAACTTACATTAACACTATAATGAAGTTACTGTGAAATTTCATAGGGCGGCAACCCAATTCAGGTATTTGGGGGTACAGGTGGGAGGTGGGGGGGAAGACTTCGGAGGTACAATTTTACTAGCTTTGTGGGGAGGGTGAAAGCGGATTTGGCAAGATGGGATAGTCTCCCTCTCTGTCACTGGAGGGTCCGGTACAGGCGATTAAAATGAATGTGTTGCTGCGATTTCTGTTTCCACTTCAGTGCCTGCCGATCTTTTTGCCGAAGACATTTTTAAGGGAGTGGACAAGTTAATCACATTTGTTTATTTTGGGGGGAGGGCTGGTAGCCGGGTTAGGAAGGTAGTTTCCCAAATTTATTATAATACAATTGGGCGGTGAAAGCTTAAAAGGTGAGGAGTTGGGTTGGAAGGAGGGAGTCCCAGTGGGTTAGAATGGAGGGTCTGAGTGGAAGGTCGACATTAGTAACAGTGCCACTCCCAATGGCCCCAGGCAAGTACTCTGGGAGTCCAGTGGTGGTGGCAACACTGAAGATTTGGAGGCAGTTGAGATAGCACTTTAAGCTGGGGGCTGGGTCAGGGGTGGTGCCGATTAGGGGGAACCATAGGTTTGAGCCAGGGAAGCTGGATGGGAGATTTCAAAGATGGGACGAGAGGTGGGGTCAGGGCATTAAAAGACCTGTTCCTGGGGGGAAGTTTTGCGAGGTTGGAAGAGTTGTGAGAGAAGTATGGACTGGGGCAAGGGAAAGGGTTTAGCTACTTGCAGCTCACGAGGGCAAGGATGAGCTGACTCTTTGAAGGAGTGGAGGATGTATGCGAGCAGTATGGGAGGAGCCCTGCAAACCACGTACACATGTTTTGGTCCTGCCCGAAGCTGGAGAAGTATTAGAGGGACGATTTCAGGGTCATCTCGGGGGTAGTGCACATTGACTTGGAACCAGGGTCCCTTGAAGCCATTTTCGGGGTGTCGGGTCGGCCCGGGCTGCAGACGGATGCGGGGGCAGATGTTTTAGCCTTCGCCTCACTGATTGCCTGAAGACGGGTCCTGTTGGGGTGGAGGTCAGCTCCTCCGCTCTGTGCCTCGGCTTGGCGGGGGGGAACCACTTGAATTTCTGACTCTTGAGAAGGAGAAATTTGAGTTGAGGGGGATGAATGAACAATTCTAAAATTCATGGGAACTGTATATTAGGCACTTTTGAGAATTGGTTGTTATTGATAATTTGGGAGGGGGGGGGGGTTACTGATTGACTATTAATGTTTTGACTGTTAATGCTTTTACCTGGAATGTATGGATGGTTGTTTTGGTCTGTAAATTGAATGGGGTGCTTTTTTTGTTTGGGAGATTGTTATTGTATATGTTTTGTTTGGTTTATTTTGTTGTTTATTTGATGAAAATATTGAAAATGAGGAGAATAAAAAGATTTTTAAAAAAAATCTATTAGTGCTTGGGGAAAATATAGCATTCACCCTCAGGAGTTTTCATACTCCTTCTCAAATTTTAATTTATCTTAAAACCATTAATTTTACTTAATTGTTGTACTTAGAAAGTTACTCTTTACATTATTGTTGGTATCCTGAAGCTACATTATTGTTGGTATCCTGAAGCTCCACCTATGTATTTCATAAGAACATAAGATTCTAGAGCTGGAGTAGGCCATTTGGCCCTTCAAACTACTCTACCATCCAACAAGATCATGACTGATTATCTAGGGGATGCTGGTACGGGAATTGAACCGTGCTGCTGGCCTGCCTTGGTCTGCTTTAAAAGCCAGCTCTTTAGCCCTGTGCTAAACCAGCCCCTATATCCCTTAATATCCAAATATTAATTGCACTCAGCTCTCCGGGTTGGAGAATTAAAAAAAAAAGTCACAATCCCTTGAGTGAAGACATTTTGCAAATTTTAGTCTTAAAAGCCTGACCTCCTATTTGGAGATTGTGCCCACATGAGCCTCGCCAGAGGAAACATTTCCCCAGCATCTACCCTATCAACCCCCACGTGAATTTTATACATTTCAATTAGAGCGGCTCTCATTCTTCAAAATGTGAGGAAATATCGGCCTATTCTATTCTATCTCCTCACAGGACAATCATTTCTTCCAGAAATCACTCTGGTGAAATGTTGTTGCATTCCCTCTAGGCCTTCCCTTAGATAAGGAGTGTAAACTGCCCACAGTACTCCAGTGTGACCTTATCAATGCCCTGTATAACTTTAGCAAGATTTCTTTCCTTTGAAATCCTAATCTCTTTTAACAAAGCTAACAAGCCATTTGCCTGTCTTTAATTGAAAAAAAAAAATCACCTTGTGCAACAAGAGAAGATCTACTATTACACATATACAGAACATTTGGAAAGACATTTCTCACCTGTTTCTGTAGAAATTCTTGTTCTGGTGCTCCTTTTTTCAAATATCATGGCAATAGATTTGCCTTGAAGTAAAGGGAGTGTCTGTTGTAATCCAGAACATTAGAACAAAAGCCGGATAAGAATAAAAGCAAGATAAGAACAGAAACTTTTACAATAGCTACAAGATCTCTGGCAACATCAGCAAACATTTTGCCAGTACATTGCATTAATAATTACTGAACCCAAAGACCAGAAGATTCTGAGAGGGAAAGGGTGAAACCAAGAGAAGAATCCCACTCTATTTTATAGTTCTGATCTCTGCATTGAATTATACTGGAGTGGGCAACAGAAACTGATTTCATTCATGAAGGCGGTTTTTCCTAAGGCTCAAGGCATCATAGTTAATTTCCTGGGCGTCCTCTGATTTGTTCTTATTTTATCTTGACCAGACCCTGAAGTTGGTCTATCGGATAACCGATTCAGATCTGATCAATATTGGCAGAGTATGGCCTGACTGGCGGAGGATGTATGCCTGAAAGGCACCATTGGGAAGGAGGATATACTCAAAAGGACGGAAGACTTTAGTGAATCCACATATGAAAGAAAATCAGTGATGTTATGATCCTTCCTGTTACCTCGCCTTTGTCTTTTATTCTCATTTTCAGATCAGCTGCCGTCCACAATAGTTGCTTGATTTCTTCACCATTAAAATCCTTCAAAGTTAACAGGTGTCGCCCTTTCAGAGCAGTAGCACCCAGCATAACTTGGCCACATCTGCAATTAGAACCCAACAAATTGTTAAATTCAGAGTTATATATTTTTTTTAAGTATTTTTATTCAGACATTTATAATTTTAACAACATATCAGAAGAGCAAGGTGAACTAGGGGCTGGTTTAGCTCACTGGGCTAAATCGCTGGCTTTAAAGCAGACCAAGCAGGCCAGCAGCACGGTTCAATTCCTGTACCAGCCTCCCCGGACAGGCACCGGAATGTGGTGACTAGGGGCTTCTCACAGTAACTTCATTGAAGCCTACTCGTGACAATAAGCGATTTTCATTTTTCAACAACCTGCCCCACAATGCTGACAGCTTAATTTTTCCCAAACAAGTCAATAAACGGCTGCCACCTCCGGGCAAACCCTTGCATCGATCCCCTGAGGGCGAACTTAATCTTCTCGAGCCGGAGAAACCCAGCTATGTCACTAACCTATACCCCGATTTCTGGACTTCAGAGTCCCTCCATGCCAATAAAATGCCTCTCCAGGCTACCAGGGAGGCAAAGGCCATATCAGCCTCTTCTCACCCCCTGGACACCCGGGTCTTCTGACACACCAAATATCGTGATGTGGAGATGCCGGCGTTGGACTGGGGTGAGCACAGTAAGAAGTCTTACAACACCAGGTTAAAGTCCAACAGGTTTGTTTCAAACACGAGCTTTCGGAGCGCAGCTCCTTCCTCAGGTGAATGAAGAGATATGTCTTCATTCACCTGAGGAAGGAGCAGTGCTCCGAAAGCTCGTGTTTGAAACAAACCTGTTGGACTTTAACCCGGTGTTCTAAGACTTCTTACTGTGCACACCAAATATCGCCACCTCTGGACTCGAGACCATCCTTACCTTCAGTACCTCTGACATGATGTCAGCAACTAAGCCTGGCACATGACAAGGATGCATTGACTCACCTCAGGGCGTCCTCTGACAACCCAATCTCCAGCTCCCCACACAGCTCTTCCTCCCACTTTCGCTTCGCCTCCTCTATTGAGGCTCCCTCCAACTCCAGAAGCTCCTTATAAATCTCCGATATTTCCCCCTCCCCACTCACATTTTCGACATTACCTTATCCTGTAGCCCCTGCGGCTGCATGTGTGGGAAGTCAAAACCCAAAACCCTCGCCTGTAGGGGTAATGGAACCCATTCCCACCAGGCAGCTCAAATCCCTCCAATTCCTCCAACACAGAAAGCCCCCAACTATAAACAAATCCCCAAACCGCTCAGTCCCCACCCGCTGCCACCTCCATCCAGCCCCCAATGGAGCAAACTGGTGGTTGCCAGATACCGGTGCCCACACCGACACCCCCTCCAGCTGTTGCAACTGTCCCCACACCCTCGGGGCCGCCACTACTGCCAGGCTGGTGGATGTACCCTGCTGGTGAGAATGGCAGAGGCGCCGTTAACATTGGCCCCAAACTCATGTCCCTACACGAGGCCGCCTCCACCCGCTCCCATACCGACCCCTCCCCCACTTCCTGACCATTGCTATGTTTGCCTCCCAATAATCATTTATAAAGTTCAGAAGGGCCACCCCCCCCTCAACCCGTGGGGATTTATCCGTCCACGCGAACCTAGAAATCACCGCATTCACCCTCTTAAAAATAGGCAGGCTCTGAAATATAAACAAAAGCCTCGGGAGTACCACACCGTCTGCACCCTCCCCGCCAATGCCAACGGGAGCACATCCCACCTTCTAAAGTCTCCCTTCATCTGCTCCACCAACCAAATCAGATTCAGCTTGTGCTGCTGCTCCCACCTGTGCACCACCTGGATGCCCAAATACCAAAAGCTACCCCCCCACCACCTTGAATGGCATCTCCCTCAATCTCTTCTCCTGCCACCTCGCCTGGATCAGAAAGACCTTGCTTTTTCCCCCATGTTCAATCTATACCCCAGAAACTGGCCGAATTCCTTTGGGATCCCCATAATCCCTCCCCCGGAGCAGGTCCGAAATGTACAAAAGCAGGTCGTCCACATATAGAGACACCACGTGCTGTACCCCCCACCGTCTTATCCCCTGCCAGTCCTTTGATGCTCTCAGCGCCACTCTTTCAACAGCCCCGCCTTGGGGGCTTCTGAGTACCTCCTGTCCACCTGCAGGATCTCCTCCACGAACCTTTCCATCTCTGCCATCTCTCTATGTGCCCGTATCGATATAAACACCCCTCTCACCATTGCCTTCAAAACCTCCCGTACCCTGGCTGCCGAAACTTCCCCCATATCATTTATCTCCACATACCCCCGAATGGCCACCTCACCCACTCACATACCTCTTCCTCCGCCAACAGCCCCACATCTAACCTCAATTGCGGGTGCTGCTGACCCCCCCCTTACTCGCCCACAAGTCAACCCAATATGGGGCGTGATCTGACACTACTACTGTATCGCATTAAAGAAGTCAATTTGGGAGTAGACCTTATGCACATGGGAAAAGAAAGAAAATTCCTTCAGTCTCCCAAACCTCCACGGATCCTCCCCTCCCACGTGTTCCATAAACCCCCTTAGCTCCTGTGCTGCCACCAACAACCTCCCTGACCTCGAGCCCGACCAATCCAGCCTTGGATCCAGAACTGCATTAAAATCCACCCCCCAAAATCAACCGATGCAAGTCCAGATTGGGTATCTTTCCCCCATACCCATCTCATAAACTCTGCATCATCCTAGTTCGGAACATAGATATTCACCAACACCACCGGCATCTCTTCCAGTTTCCCACTCACCATAACATACCTCCCCCCTGAGTTCACCTCTATATTTCCCACTTCGAACGCCACCTGCTTGTTAATCAAAATCGCCATTCCCCTCATTTTAGAATTTTACCCCGAATGAAATAACTACCCACCCTCTCCTCAGCCTAGTCTGATCCATCACCTTCAGGTGTGTCTCCTGTAGCATAGCCACGTCCGCCTTCAAACTTTTCAAATGTGCAAACACACGGACTCTCTTTACTGGCCCATTCAATCCTTGCACGTTCCATGTGATCAGGCTATTCAGCGGGCACCCTACCTACCTACCTCCCCCCCCCCCCCCCCCCCCCGATCAACAATAGCCCCTCCTGGGCCAGCCTCCATCCCGCACCACCTCATGCCCACCCTTGGGCGCCCACCGTCATCTACCCTCCCCATGCCACCTTTTAGAAACCCCTCTCCTCACAGCAGTTCCCTCCTCCCACCACAAAATAACAACCCCGACCCCCATCAATTCATTACCCACCTCCTCACCCCCCACTATGCTTCCGTGAGCTAGCTCGCCCAGGCAACCCATGGCGCCTAGTCTCCTACTCCCCACTAATTCCCCTCCCCTCGTTCAACCATCCTCCCAGTACAACCTTCACAACCCCCACCAAACACAAAGAAAAGAGCAGCACACCATCCCTCATCAAGAAAAAACAAACCCAAAACAAAACAATGGCCCCAAACACAGTGTAAAAGTGATCCAGACAAACCCCAAAGGAACAGAACAGGGACATCCAACGTTCAATGTCCTCCTTCTCCTGCCAGTAATCCATCTCCTGCGTCTCAAAGTAGAGTTCCCGACTTTTATAGGTCACCCACATGCCCGCCGGGTACAACATTCCAAATTTCACCCCCTTCTTAAAAGCAGGCCGCCTTCATCTTATTAAAGCTCGCTCTCCTCTTGGCCAGCTCCGCACCCAGGTCCTGATACATGTGAAGTTCACTGCCCAAGTGCAGCGTTTCGTCTGCCTGGCCCACCTCTTTATACTAAAAGCACTACCATCTCTCTTGGGGGCTCATTTCCTGTGGCTTCCTCATTAGTGCCCTGTGCGCCCGGTCCACTTCCAAGCACTGTGCAAATGCTTCCTCTCCCACCAGCTTCTCAAACATCTGCACCACATACGCAACGCGTCTGCTCCCTCGCTTCCATCTAGCAGGCCAACGATCCTCAAGTTCTGCCTGCGCGACTGATTCTCCAGGTCCTCCACTTTCACCTGCAGCCGCCTCTGTTGATCCCGCATCAACCCATCTCCACTGCCATCGAGGCAAGCTGCTCCTCGTGCTCCCCTGCCTCCTCCACCTTCTGGATCGCCTGGCCCTGGGCCTCCAACCTCGCCTCCATGCAGTCGATTCCCGCCTTTATTGGCCAGGTCCTCCGTTCCTCTCCGGGACGAATTTCTCGTTTACAGGTTAACATTCACAATTTTTAAGACATTGTTGGAGGCTAGTCAGCCCATTTGTTGCTGGCACGCAGGACAAAGACTAATCCCACCACCCAGCTCTTGGCTTGTACACCTGTGGGTTGCAGCTTAACTCTGCATTCAAGAGTCTTTGCAATGCTATGAGGATTTCCACCTCCACCACCCTTTCAGGCAGAGTTCCAAATTCCCTTCACCTTTTGGGTGAAAAAGGATTTCTCAACTTCTCTCTAACCTTTCCACCGATGACTTTATGTCTGTGAACCCCTGGTTATTGACCTCTCATAACATAAATATGTCCTTCCTACCCATTCTATCTGGGCCCCTCAATTCTATACACTGTCTCTCGCATTTAATTGGCCTGTGTATTTTGGCATTTTCATCTCCATTTTTTTCTCCCCCAATCACATTTTCATTAAGCCGTTATTACAGCGCAAAACAGAACCAGAATAAAGACTTTTGGGCCTCAGTATAATCTGAAACAGGAGCTCAAAAATTCCAACAATATGATTGATCTTATTCAGGGGTGGGCAAACTACGGCCCGCGGGCCGCATGCGGCCCGCCAAAGATATTTCTGCGGCCCACCAAGTCATTTAAAAAAAAAATAAATTTTTTTTTAAAAAATTTTTTTTTAATTTTAAAAAAAACAATTTTTTTTTAAGGTTAATGGGGGGGGCTGTTGGGTTACTTACTGGTATAGGGTGGATACGTTGACTTGAGTAGGGTGATCATTGCTCGGCACAACGTCGAGGGCCGAAGGGCCTGTTCTGTGCTGTACTGTTCTATATGAGGCGCCCAGAATCATAACCGGGTGAAGTAATTATTTTACTTAATATACTATGCGGCCCTTTGTGAATTGTGAATTTCTGAATGTGGCCCTTGCACGGAAAAGTTTGCCCACCCCTGATCTAATTGATTGACAATGACAATCTCAATTTAAAGATTAAACTGAAAGTTTAAGATGTAAATGCACAATGGACATAATAGATAGTTCCTTGATCGTCATTATTTTAAAAAAGTATACATTTTCAAGAAAGATGAAACAATCATGATCCAGATACTTGGTTCTAAAAGGCCTCAAAAATCCAAACCAGCTATTTAATTTAAAAAGGTCAGCTGCTACCAAAGCACTTTTTCGCGTTTCTCTACAGTTGTCACATGACTCCAGGTATTTCTCACATAAATTTATTTTAATTGCCTTTCAAAAAAAAAAATGAATTGGCAACCTGGTTGTCATTTTCATACAGAAGGAAATCAAATGAAACTGGTTAATCTCCTATATTATCAGATTGCCCCTGTCCCCGCAACATTTGACATGTGATGGCAGTTCTCCAATCAGATCCACCGTTCATTTGCGAGCCAAAATAAAGGGTAGACATAATAGCTGACCCATTGGGCGGTATTCTCCCCCCTCCACGCTGGGTGCGGGAATCGCGAATCGCGCCTCGCCGCCCCGACCCCCGCACGCGATTCTCCCACCCCCCGAAACCAGCACCGCGTGAATCGCGCCAGGCTGCTTGAGAATTGCCGCAAACGGCGAGTGGCGATTCCCGGCCCGGATGGGCCGAGCGGCCACTCCGACACGACAGAGTCCCGCCAGCGCCGTCCACCCCTAGTCGCTGCTGGCGGGAACCCTGCGGGAATGCTTGGGGGGGGGGCCCAAAGAGGTCTGGCCTGCGATCGGAGCCCACCGATCGGCGAGCCGACCTCTCTTTCCCCCCCCCCCCCCCCCCCCCCACCGGTCTACATTCCGCCGCAGCCGGTCCCTGAACACCCATGCAGTATTGCGTCGGGGCCAGCGCGCGTAAGAAGTTCCCCGCACATGTGCAGGATGGTGCGGCCCAACTGCGCATGCGCATGATTGAGCTTCCCCAACTGCACATGCGCGGGTTGGTGTTGCGCCCACTTGCTGCTGTGTAGGGGCGCTGGAGTGGCTTGAACAACTCCAGCGCCGTGCTGGCCCCCTGTGGGGGCCAGAATAGGTCATGCCCGGGCCCTGTTCGCGCCGACGTGAAACGCGACGGCGTTCACGATGGCGCAGGCACTTGGTCCGAGGAGCGGAGAATTGTCCCCATTGTATTTTCTGTAGGAGGCTGTTGGATGGCAATCTGGAAATGGAAAACAAGAGAATTTTTCCCCCTTCTTCTTTAGGAGGTTGCAAAATGGGGGCAGCAGTGATTAGCTGAGTTAGCTAGATGGCTCGTGTGTGTAGATCGGATTAACGTCAGCAACATAGGAGTCGATCCCTATTCTGGATGAGGCAGACCAGGGGCTCGCCTGTCGCAAGAAAAATTATATACTTGGCACAATGATCTACTTCGGGCAGAAAGTTCAAGAAGTTGTAGAAAGTGTAGAAGCTGAAGGAAGTGCCTTCCTGGAACGCACGGTAGACTGGATAAGAACAAGGTTTATTTACACTATACATAATAATCACAAGTACTACAACTCCTCACCCGAAAGGGACACCCTCCCTGACCTGCACCCAGGCCAGGGTTTATATACTGAGAAACTCCTCCCAGTCAGGGGAAGGCTCCACCCCCTCAATTACAGGAGAGGTCATATTCCATGGTGTAGGAGGGGAATCGGATACAACATATTTCTTGGCCGCTGAGGGGGTCGTAATAAAAAGATGTCCATACAATTTGTATTTCCCCGACTGCCATAATCTCAAACCAAGAGTCAAACCCATGATGGTTTTCAGAGGGTTTTGAGGAATTTTGACACAATCGTGCTTTGGTTGCATCATGGGAGAGCAAATTGCATGTGCAATGTGATCCCCCCCCCCCGGCAATGGAAATTTGGGATAGCACTGTCAGTTCTAGCTATGTAACTACAGCGTGGAATGTACTTTTTTGCTGTCAATGCGAGGGATTTAATACTGGGAAATTGAAATAGTTCCATTTCAGTGGCAATACACTCACAAGGGTCAGATGCTCACTCTGTTGTAACTCAACGTACCTCAGCCCCAAAATTCAAAGAGCACCTAACAAATGCATGAATGTGACCCCACAACCCTGCACCAGCCCCACCTCCAACTTTTGAGTCACTCTGTAGACTGAGTGCAATTTCCATCATGCACTAGGCCCAAAAAAAAATTTATAATGGAAATTACAAGGGAAGTTGCCTTGTTTGCCCAAAGAAATTACAGTTTATGATATAAGGAGCTCATGGGTTCGGAGGAGTTGCAGACCAAGGATGTGAAGCAAAAGTGGGAGGAGGAGCTGGGGGGAGAGATACAGGAGCGCCAGTGGGCGGATGCGTTGGGTAGGGTCAACGCGACCGCAACGTGTGCCAGGCTCAGCTTGATCCAATTTAAGGATTTACGGTTGTTCACTGGGCTCACATGACAGTGGCCCAGATGAGCAGATTCTTTAAGGTGGAGGACAGGTCTGCAAAGTGTGTGGGGGAGGCCAGCGAATCATGTCCACATGTTCTGGGCATGTCCAAAACTGAGAGGATTTTGGCAGGGGTTTGCCGACGCCATGTCCACAGTAGTAAATACGAGGGTGGCAATGAGTCCAGAGGTGGCGATTTTTGGGGTGTCGCAGGATCCAGGAATCCAGAGAAGAGGCTGACGTTCTGGCCTTTACTTCCCTGGTAGACCGGAGGCGCATATTACTAGCATAGAGGGACTCAAAGCCCCCAAAATCGGAGACCTGGCTTTCGGACATGGCTGGCTTCCTCTGCCTGGAGAAAATTAAGGTGGCCATGAGAGGGTCACTGTTACAGTTTATGTTCCATTAAATGTATTTGCATAATTGCACACGGGCATTTGCGTAAAACGCATTTGCAGCACAGTGATTAGCACTGTTGTTTCACAGCGCCAGGGACCCAGGTTCGATTACTGCTTGGGTCACTGTCTGTGCGGAGTCTGCATATTCTCCCCATGTCTGCATGGGTTCCCTCTGGGCGCTCCGGTTTTCTCCCACAAATCCCGAAAGACATGCTTATTAGGTGAAATGGGCACTGTCCGTGTGGAGTTTGCACATTCTCCCTTTGGCTGTGTGGGTTTCACCCCCACAACCCAACAATGTGCAGGTTAGGTGGATTGGCCACGGTAAATTGCCCCTTAATTTGGAAAAAAATAATTGGGTACTCTAAATTTATTTTTAAAATGGTTTTATGACCACAGTGGAAAAACGCAATGTCTCATGAATCATCTGTGAGGAAAAACAATTAAAGGGTGAGATTATCCCACTCTGCCATAGTGAGATCTGCCAAGGAGGTTGTGGCGGGTCAGTAAAAAGTCCATTGACTCTCAGCGGGTCTGAATGATCCTAGTGGCTAGGGGTGGAAAACCTCATCCAATGTTTCTGGTCGATGAACACGCTCTTTGAATGAGAAACAATTTCGTGAAGCATCAGTCAATCTCCCTTGGTCTTCACCCTATCACATTGCTTCTTTTTTGTTCCTCCTGCTCCCTCCACACTTCCACTGGGTCAAAAACACTTACATTTCCATCGCTGTGGAACGCTAACTCTAGTTTCCCGCCACAAATGTTGCCTGGCCTGCTGAGTTTTGAACTTTTTTTGTCTTTATTTCAGGTTTCCAGCATCCACTGTATTTTGCTTCTGAATCACAAAAACGTAACTTTACTAAAACTGTCTCGTCCAGGGTTTTAAGTGCATGTCGTGACCCGCGGGTGGACGTCAGCAGGGTCACGGAGCAATCAGTCGCGGTGCCCCCACGGTTGTCCCAATCACAGAAGCACCCAACGGCTGCTATTGACATTTTTATTGAGAATGGCGGCCGCTGCCGTCTCTTAAAAGAGATGAAATGAGGCTGTGTGCAGTCATCCAGCCAGAAGCAGCAGCAATGAGCAGGTCACGGGCCCTGCACATACACTTGACTTCAAGCACCCTCTATGAATGTGCTTTTGGCACCAAATCACAGAGGAGGGCTTCTTCCACTTTCTAGCTGCTGGTAAGCAAGGCAAGAGGACTGTGAAGATGACTCATTCTTTTACAAGCAAGAGACGCCAGAGACCACAAATAAGCAGTGTACCTACTGGACAGGATCTCACAACTGCATCTGCTTGAGAAAGAATGCTCAGGAGACTCCAGGGCAGGACAGAGCAATACTATTGTTAGCTCAGTTCAGAACTCCAGGGCCTCTGATTAACAGCCTACCAAGAAGAAATTTAACTCCGGAACAAAACAGTATTGAGATGATGTCTTGCATTGTGGTTTTTTTCAGTTGTTGCAGTGCAAATAAGGATGCAAAGCCCATGTGTGTTCTATGCAGGGAAGTACTGACAATGAGAGGAGAAGTTTCAGATTTTGAAAGAGAAGTACTGGATGAAAAATTCCATTTGAGTTTGAGAACCAGCATCAGTTATTAACTACAGCTGACTCTAAAGGAAAGACAACATTGCTGTATCTGACTTGTGATAGCACATGACAGAAGGGTGGCGCAGTGGTTAGCACTCTTGCTTAACAGCACTGAGGTCCCAGCTTTGATCCCGGCCCTGGGCCACTGTCCGTGACAAGTTTGCACATTCGCGTGGGTCTCATCCCCACAACCCAGAAGATGATCAAGGTATGGTGGATTGGCCACTCTTTTAAGGTCCACCAACAAAACAGAAGAAAGGAAAACAAACTGAGGGACAAAGCAAAAAGCTCATGTTAGGGGCACTGCCTGAACATAACAAAGATCAACGGAAACTTAAAAAACATCAAATAAGAGTGCAGTTAAATGGGTCAATAAAGCACCCCAGCCCCTGCAGTGCCCACTGGGCACAGAAGGAAGGCATGGTGCATTGGCCACACTAAATTGCCCCTTAATTGGAAAAAAGAATTGGATACTCTAAATTTAAAACAAAACATGCCAAAGGCCCATATCGCCGTCAGCAATCTGGAGTACATAGCCAGGAAAATCCAGTGCTGAGTAAATCAAGCATTTTGGCCCTTCATAACAACCTACAAGTGCGAGGTTGGGTTTTCCCAAAGATGAAAATGGCACAAAGGAACTAGCTGCAGTCTGTACCTGATGTGCGTATCATCCACTCCTCCCGTGAACCGGATTGCAATGAGATCGAGAGGACAAAGCAGGCCCCCCTTTCACATTAAAGGTCAGCACACGCGGTGTGTGTTGCAAAGGTTGGCCAACCTGGGTCACGATGGTCGGCTGGCGTTTGTCCCGCACGTTGGCACAGATCCCAGGTAAAAAAAACATTTGAAAAACACTGGTCTACTCCACCTCCGCGATTGTAAATAACTTAAAATAGACTATACTGAACTATTTCATTGGTGAACCGTGGTCAGTTTCTTAAATTTTAAAATGTTCAAAAATTTCTAAAACAGGCATACGGGTCTTTTACATCTAAAAGAAGTTTGATTTTAAGAGCTTATCTGAATGGTTGCAATTGGCCGATAAAGTGTTGCAATGACAATACAGTGTTACAATGATGACTTGTGATTGCTGTCCCTGGGAGGATGCACAGAACATTAGCTGTTGAGGCACATACGATTTCTCAGGATTTGTAACCAGTTTATGGTCCTTCAATAAACTTTCGCTTACAATCTAATTGTGTCTTACGGTTCAGTTTGAAAGTTTTGTCGCTTTTAATGAAACGAGGACAGAGATTTGTAATTGGATACTGCCCTGTGGCGTCCGCCGTTTAAAAATCCCCATGACAGCAGCATTGCTGACTTCTCGCACATTTTGCAGCCTGCACAAACTCTGAACCAATGCATAAGACGCAGATTTCGTTACAATCATCGCGATATAAAAAGCTCAAATCTAAATCAAAGCTGAACAAGATCAAGTTATTACGTGGGCACTTTACGGATATAAGACCCACCTAACTTGGAGTAATAAGAGAACAAGGAGCGAGTTCAGACATGACCTCCACCCCCACACTCCTAACATGTTGCAGGGTGAATTCTCCCTGGATTAAAGTAAACTCACCGGAATGAACGCACGGAGCACTTGTTGCTCAATGACACCGAGCGCCCCAGAAGGTTCCTTAATGTAAAGCTGATCATTCTTGGACTTGGATCGCGGACTGGAACAGCTCCCAGTAAAGTTCCAGCTCCAACTCCCACCTGGCGTTAAATGGTGAATTGATCTCCTCCGCCCCCCCCAAGCTTGTGTTTTACTCGAACTGATCCAGGAGCTGATGCAATAAAACGCCAGCCAGACGTCGGTGACGTACCATGTAGCCCTGGCAAACAGCTGCAAAAGAGGCTAAAGTTACCTGGGCTGAGTGCAAACACTGTGAGGCGCCCTGGAATGTCTTTGCACATCTAAGACACTGCAGACATGCATATTATAAGAAGTGATTGGGTATACCATAGTCATGTGCTTTCTGCATAATATTCGAACAAAAGCAGTAAATGCTAGAAACACTCAATTCAATTCAAGCCTCATTTGTTGAAGGATGATCTATCTGCAATGTTTTCTTGTCTCCTCCACAGATGCTCACCGGGTGTCTGCTGTGTTTCCAGCTTCTGCAGCATTTTGCTTTCTGTTCAAAGTACTGTTGAGAGTTGTAATAATTCGAGGCATGGAGTGAAAGATGATGTGACCACATTCACCCCCTGTAAAAAATCAAGTCCGGTGGGGGTGACGGGTCTACAAGTTGAGCCGGTCCGGTGGCCGAGTCGTCCTTTGGGATCGGCAGAGCACCGGGATTGCAGCCTCTTCGGGTGGCTGGGTGGTGACGGTCGGTGTGGGTATGAGGGTGGACTCCGGGGGTGTTTTAGCCTGAGCTTCATTCCTGACCGGGGCGACGGGGGGCGCAGGAAACCTATAGGCGCGGGGGCGGCGAGCGTGGGCAGGTAACCTATAGGTGCGGGGGCCCAGGGCGTGGGGGGTTGGGTGGGGTGTAGTGAGAGGGGTACCTCGGCGGTGGTGGTGGTGGTGGATCCTGCAGGCGCCAGGTCCCGGAGGGAAACGGTGTCCTGACGCCCGTTGGGGTATTCAATAAAGGCGTATTGGAGGTTCGAATGAAATAGCAGCACTCTCTCTACTAGTGGGTCTGTTTTGTGTGTCCGGACGTGCTTCCGGAGGAGAACTGGGCCCGGTGTCCTCAACCACGATGGGAGCGAAACGCCCGTGATAGTGCCCCTAGAGAAAACAAATAGTCGTTCGTGAGGGGTCTGGTTGGTAGCGGTGCACAGGAGGGACCGAATTGCATGGAGCGCGTCGGGGAGGACCTCCTGCCAATGGGAGGTCGGGAGATTCCTGGACCATGGGTCAGTAGGATGGTCTTCGAGACCGTCGCGTTCTCCCTCTCCACTTGCCCGTTCCCCCTGGGGTTGTAGCTGGTAGTCCTGCTCGAGGCGATGCCCTTATCGAGCAAGTACTGACGCAGCTCGTCGCTCATGAAGGACGAACCCTTGTCGCTGTGTACATAGCTGGGGAAACCAAACAGGGTGAAGACACTGTGCAGGGCTCTGATGACTGTGTGGGAGGTCATATCGGGGCATGGGATAGCAAACGGGAAGCTGGAGAATTCGTCGATGATATTCAGAAAGTACACATTTCGATTGGTCGAGGGGAGTGGCCCTTTGAAATCGATGCTCAGGCGTTCAAAGGGCCGGGATGCCTTTACCAGGTGGGCCTTGTCTGGTCTATAGAAGTGCGGTTTGCACTCCGCGCAGATCGGGCAATCCCTGGTGATGGCATTTACCTCCTCGGTGGAGAAAGGCAGATTTCGGGCTTTGACGTAGTGGGCGAGTCGGGTGACCCCCGGGTGGCAGAGGTCATTGTGGATAGCCTTCAGGCGGTCATCTTGCGCGCTGGCGCACGTGCCGCGGGACAGGGCATCTGGGGGCTCGTTGAGCTTCCCCGGTCGATATGATATTGTAATTATAGGTGGAGAGTTCGATCCTCCACCGCAAGATTTTATCATTTTTAATTTTGCCCCTTTTCGAGTTGTCAAACATGAAGGCAACCGATCTTTGGTCGGTGATGAGGGTAAACCTCCCACCTGCGAGGTAGAGCCTGCAGTGCCGTACGGCTTCCACAATGGCTTGAGCTTCCTTTTCGACTGAGGAGTGTCGAAGTTCCGAAGCGGAGAGGGTTCGGGAGAAGAAGGCGACTGGTCTCCCTGCCTGATTCAGAGTGGCGGCGAGAGCGACCGCTGAGGCGTCGCTCTCCACCTGGAAAGGGACGGATTCATCCACCGCCCGTATGGCGGCTTTGGCGATGTCCTCCTTGATGCAGTTGAAGGCCTGGCGGGCCTCAGCTGACAGTGGGAAGAGTGTGGTCTTAAATAGTGGGCGGGCTTTGTCCGCATACTGGGGACCCACTGGGCATAATAAGAGAAAAATCCCAGGCACCTCTTGAGGGCCCTGGGACAATGAGGGAGATGGAGTTGTAAGAGGGGGCGCATACGGTCCGGGTCGGGGCCCAGGACTCAGCTAGTCTGGTAGTGTGGAAAACGCATTTCTCCGTGTTATAGGTAAGATTGAGTTTCTGGGCGGTTTGGAGAAATCGGTGGAGGTTGGCGTCATGGTCCTGCTGATCATGACCGCAGATGGTGACATTGTCCAAGTACGGAAACGTGGCCTGCAGCCCGTACTGGTCCACCATTCGGTCCATTGTTCGTTGGAACGCCGAGACCCCATTCGTGACGCCAAAGGGGACCCGGAGGAAATGGAAGAGGCGGCCATCTGCCTCGAACGCCGTGTAGTGGCGGTCCGCCGTGCGGATTGGGAGCTGGTGGTAAGCAGACGTCAGATCCACCGTGGAGAAGATGCGGTACTGGGCGATCTGATTAACCATGTCTGCAATTCTGGAGAGGGGGTACACATCGAGGTGCGTGAACCGGTTAATGGTTTGGCTATAATCAGCCACCATTCGGAACTTTTCCCTGGTCTTGACGACCACTATCTGAGCTCTCCAGGGGCCTTTATGACTCCCTCATGTAGGAGCCGCTGGACTTCGGCTCTAATAAATACCCTGTACTGCAGGCTATACCGCTTGCTGCGAGTGGCTACGGGTTTGCAGTTCGGAGTGAGATTAGCGAAGAGTGGAGGGGGGTCGATTTTTAGTGTCGCTAGACTGCAGATAGTGAGTGGAGGTAGGGGTCCGCCGAAGCTGAGTGTGAGGCTCTTGAGATTACATTGGAAATTGAGTCCAAGTAAGAGTGGGGCGCAGAGGTCGGGGAGTACGTACTGCTGGAAATTAGAGTAGCTGGCGCCCTGAATCGTTAGGGTCGCGACGTATACATGTATACATCACGTACAGCGAGTTCCATATTCTGGGAGGCTGTTGCAGCCTGAAAATTGCAGGCCCGAGCAAGGGCTTTTAAATCACGCAGAAAGTCTTCTAGCGACTTTGCGGGGCACTGGCGGCGGGTTGTGAAAATGTGCCGTGCGTAGACCTCGTTAATCGGTCGCACGTACAGTCAGTCGAGCATGGCCAGGGCCTCAGTATATGAGGTGCTACAATTAAGTTGCGTCGAGATACGATGGCTCACCCGTGCGTGCAGTAGGCTGAGTTTCTGCTCCTCTGTTGTCTCGGATGTGCTTGATTCAGCCAGGTAGGCCTTGAAACATCGAAGCCAGTGTAGGAAGATTTCCTTCGCCTCTGCAGCCTGCGGGTTGAGTTCTAGTCGATCAGGATTGAGGGCTGATTCCATAGTAGTTTTCTTCAAGTTTTCTAAGACTATTAAATTGATGAGACCATCAATTCACTAGACACACGATTGGAAGTAAACTGTGGTTTTAATAGTCTTACAACTGAGCCGGCCTGCGACCAGAGGAACTGAGAGCAGGCTTACGGCTGCAGCATTTTATACTTCTGGTAGTGGGAGGAGCCATGGGCAGAGCCAAGGGTGGAGCCCTGTACAAGCTCCTCATCTCCCCGCAACGGCTCACATACAGAGCCCACAAAGACATAATACAACGCAATGCAACACAGTGTGAATTACAATACAGTATGAATTCACCACAAAAGGCCAAACTGCTTTATTTTAAACTGAAAGTAATGCTGCTATCGTGGGACACAAAAGAAACGTCCCAGCCCAGGACTATCTTAACTCCTGGTCTGGTCTGGGAGCTACTGTCGTATGAGGAACAGTTGAGGACTCTGGGTCTGTACTCGGAGTTTAGAAGGATGAGGGGGGTATTTTATTGAAACTTACAGGATACTGCGAGGCCTGGATAGAGTGGACGTGGAGAGGATGTTTCCACTTGTAGGAAAAACTAGAAGCAGAGGACACCATCTCAAACTAAAGGGACGATCCTTTAAAACTGAGATGAGGAGAAATTTCTACAGCCAGAGGGTGGTGAATCTGTGGAACTCTTTGCCGCAGAAGGCTGTGGAGGCCAAATCATTGAGTGTCTTTAAGACAGGGATAGATAGGTTCTTGATTAATAAGGTGATCAGGGGTTATGAGGAAAATGGGGATGAGAAAACATCAGCAGACTCGATGGGCCGAGTAGCCTAATTCTGCTCCTATGTCTTGTGGTCTTACATTTAAATGTCTCGCTAATGAGCCAGAGCTGGGCCCACCTCTGCCAGCTCATCACGGGAACTCATATTCTGCTAAGTTTGCGGGGAGATCAATCAGCGATCCCCTGTGTACTCGTCAGGGTTACCACAAGAGTATATTTTGGTTTGAGTCATTCTGCTGTGTGCATAGAGAATTCTTTCAAGTTATTCGTAATGGACTTACATTTAACTCTGCACCAAAACCGTAATATTTTGATGCAATATTTAGATAGTCCAACGAGGGAAGGGGCAGTACTGGACCTGCTATTGGGGAATGAGCCTGGACAGGTGGTTGAGGTTTCAGCAGGGGAACATTTTGGGAATAGTGACCACAATTCCGTACGTTTTAGGGTACTTTTGGACAGGGATGAGGGTAACCCTCGCATAAGGTGCAAAACTGGGGAAAGGCAAATTACGATAACATAATTAATAATAATCGCTTATTGTCACAAGTAGACTTCAATTAAGTTACTGCGAAAAGCCCCTAGCCTCCACATTCCGGCGCCTATTCGGGGAGGCCGGTACAGGAATTGAACCCGCGCTGCTGGCATTGTTCTGCATTGCAATCCAGCTATTTAGCCAACTGGGCTATTAGATAGGAATGGAAGAATTTGGATTGGGTGTGGCTGTTGGACGGTAAATCAACATCGGACATGTGGGAGTCTTTCAAGCGACAGTTGATTAGGATTCAGGAAAGTCTCATTCCTGAGAGAACGAAGGATAAGTATGGGAAGTTTAGGGAGCCTTGGATAACGAGGGATATTGCAAACCTTGTCAAAAAGAAAAAGGAGGCTTTTGTACGGTCTAGAAGGGTCGGGACAGTCAAAACCCTTGAGGAATATAAAGAAATTAGGAAGGTATTTAAGCGGGAAATTAGGAGGGCTAGGAGGGGTCATGAAATGTCCTTGGCAAGTAGGATTAGGGTAAATCCCACAGTTTTTTATTCTTATGTAAAAATCAAGAGAGTGGCCAGGAAAAGGTTTGGACCACTGAAGGAGAGTGAGGGGAATTTATGTGTTGAGCCAGAGGATATGGGCGAGGTACTAAATGAATACTTTGCATCAGGGCAGCACGGTAGCATAGTGGTTAGCACAAATGCTTCACAGCTCCAGGGTCCCAGGTTCGAATCCCGGCTTGGGTCACTGTCTGTGTGGAGTCTGCACGTTCTCCCCATGTGTGCGTGGGTTCCCTCCGGGTGCTCCGGTTTCCTCCCACAGTCCAAAGATGTGCAGTTTAGGTGAATTGGCCAGGCTAAATTGCCCTCAGGGTCCAAATTGCCCTTAGTGTTAGGTGGGGTTACTGGGTTATGGGGATAGGGTGGAGGTATAGGCTTGGGTAGGGTGCTCTTTCCAAGAGCCGGTGCAGACCCGATGGGCCAAATGGCCTCCTTCTGCACTGTAAATTCTATGAAATTAGTGTTCACCAATGAAAAGGACTTTGTGGAAGTTGATTCTTGGGTAGGGTGTGTAGACAGTCTGGGTCAAGTTGACATTGAAAAGGAGGAGGTATTTGGTCTTTTAAAAGATATTAAGGTAGCTAAGTCTCCTGGGCCAGATGGGATTTTCCCCAGAATATGAGCGATGCAAAGGAAGAAATTGCTGTGGTCTTAACTGACATCTTTATATCCTCATTGGTTACAGCTGAGATTCCAGAGGACTGGAGAATAGCTAATGTGGTACCGCTGTTTAAGAAAGGTTGCAGGGATAATCCTGGAAACTATGGGCCAGTGAGCCTCACGTCGATAGTAGGTAAATTATTGGAGAGAATTCTCGAGCGGAGTGGCTGCGTCGAGTAGAGGCTCCTGCCGGTCCGCGATTCTTCGGACTTTTTCGGGGGTTTCCCAGTGGTTATTTCTTCCCACGAAAGGGGATGGGTTTCTTCGGCCTTTGGGGCCTGATGGACGGACTTCGGGTCGGTTACGGTTTGGAGCCGGTGAGGAGCCCCGCTGGAGTGTCCAGTGGCCGGAGCGGGAGGCATCGACCCAGAGGTCGGATGCATGGGCGGAGCTTGACACGAGGCGAGGCAATCGAGGTGGCAGGCCTGAGTCCAGAACACAATGTAGAGGGGGACTAGAGCACACTGGGTGGCTCCCTCTGAAAATGGATCTTTTGGACTTCCGGTGGCGGCAATGCGGAGCTAAGCCGCACGTTCGGCAGCTCCCGCGAATAACGGACTTTGGGGCTCTTTTCAGGGCCCCCAACGGAACTTCGTCGATGAATCTCGACGTGGGAAGGGCACTGGAGTCGATCCCTACGGTCCTATGGTCCGGACCAGGAATGGGGTAAGAAGAAAAACGGTGGAAGCACCCCTGGAAAAGCGGGGGAAGAAAAACAAAATGGCGACCGGCAGAGACCCGGAGGAGTGGAGGCAGTGGGCGCAGGAGCAGCAGGAGACTCTGCTGCGCTGCTTCCAGGAGCTTAGGGTGGAGCTGCTGGAGTCATTGAAGGTTACCACCAGAGAGCTGATGGAGACTCAGACAGCCCAGGGGGCCGCGATCCGGGAGCTGCAGAGCAGGCCTCCGAAAGGGAGGATGAGGCCATGGCCATCGCAGGGAAGATGAAGATGCACGAGGCGCTTCATAAAAGGTGGCAGGAGCGGTTCGAGGAGCTGGACAACCGGTCGAGGCGGAAGAATTTGCGGATCCTGGGCCACACGGAGGGGCTGGAGGGGTCGGACCTGGTGGCCTATGTGGTCGTGATGCTGAACTCGCTGATGGGAGCTGGGTCCTTCCAGGGGCCCCTGGAGTTGGAGGGGGCGCACAGAATTCTGGCTAGGAGGCTCAAGCAGAACGAGCCGCCGCGGGCGGTGTTGGTGCGGTTTCACCGGTTCGTGGATCGTGAGTGCGTGCTCCGGTGGGCCAAGAGGGAGCGGAGCAGCAAGTGGGAGAACACGGAGGTGCGGATCTTCCAGGACTGGAGTGCGGAGGTGGCGAAGCGGAGGGCCGGGTTTAACCGGACGAAGGCGGTGCTCCACAGATGGAGCGTGAAGTTTGGCATGTTGCACCCGGCGCGTCTGTGGGTCACCTACAAGGACCGGCACCATTATTTTGAGTCCCATGAGGAGGCGTGGACCTTTGTGCAAGCCGGGAAACTGGACTCAAACTGAGGGTCTAAGACGGGGGATGTCGTATGATAATGTACTTGTGTTTGCTCTGTTGAATGTAAGATGTGGGTTGGCTTTAGGGTGGGTGGGGTGATGTCATTATGTCTTTTTTGTATGGGTCTGGTGGACGGGTTCGGGCAGGGGGGTAAATGGGGAGTGCGGGGAGCTGGTGGAGGGGACTGGCAATGGGTGTTGCCCTAGAGGAGGCGGGGCGCTGGTGGGGGGGACTGGTAATGGGTGTTGCCCTGGAGGAGGCGGGGCCGGGCAGGGTGAAAGCATGGGCTTTTCTCTGGTTTCCCATGCTGTGAGATGGTGGGGGCGGAGTCGGGGCTGAGAAGCGCGGGCTGTTGCTGGCTGTTATTTTCCCGCACAAGAGCGGGGGCCTGCTGATGGGCACGATGGAGGAGGGGTAGTCCCACGTGGGGAGGAGTCGGAGGTAGGGCCAGGGTCAGCAGAAGTTAGCTGGCTCACGGGAATGCTATGAAGGGAGGGGCGCGGCTAGGATGGGTTCTAGCCTGGGGGAGGGGGGGGGTACCGGGTTGCTGCTGAAACGGTCAGGAAGCAGCTGGAGGATGCAGGGGGTGCTTATGGGGGGGGGGGAGTTGCCGCCGTGGGGAACGGGCCGAGCAGGGGACGCTAGCCAGTGGTGGGCAAGGGATGGGTTATGGCTAATCGGCAGGGGAGGGGGGCAAGTAGCCCTCTGATCCGGCTGATAACCTGGAATGTGAGGGGGCTGAATGGGCCGGTCAAACGGGCCCGGGTGTTTGTGCACTTGAAGGGGCTGAAGGCGGATGTGGCCATGCTCCGAGACACACCTGAAAGTGGCGGACCAGGTTCGGCTGAGGAAGGGATGGGTGGGCCAAGTATTTCGCTCAGGGCTGGATGAGAAGAGTAGGGGGGTGGCGATCCTGGTGGGGAAGAAGGTGACGTTTGAGGCGTTAAATGTGGTGGCTGACAGTGGCGGGAGGTATGTGATGGTGAGTGGTGCAGGGGGAGCGGGTGGTGTTGGTGAATGTTTACACCCCAAATTGGGACGGTGCGGGGTTTATGCGGCTCATGTTGGGCCGCATTCTGGACCTGGAGGTGGGGGGCCTGATCATGGGGGGGGGGGGGGGGGGGGGGGGTGAGGGGGACTTCAACACAGTACTGGATCCCCCATTGGATCGATCCAGGTCCCGGACGGGTAGGAGGCCGGCGGCGGCTAAGGTGTTGAGGGGATTTATGGACCAGATGGGGGGGATGGATCCCTGGAGGTTTGCGAGGCCAAGGGCCTATTCGAGGATTGATTTTTTTTGTCTTGAGCAGGGGGCTGGTTTCGAGGGTGGAGGATGTTGAATACTCTGCCATTGCCATTTCAGATCATGCCCCGCACTGGGTGGACCTCGGGCTGGGGGAAGAGAGGAACCAACGTCCGCTCTGGCGCTTGGAGGTGGGGCTGCTGGCAGATGAGGAGGTGGCCGAGAGGGTTCGGGGGTGTATTGAGAGGTACCTTGAGGCCAACGACAATGGGGAGGTCCGAGTGGGGATGGTCTGGGAGGCATTGAAGGCGGTGATTAGAGGGGAGTTGATTTCCATCCGAACCCATAGGGAGAGCGGGGAGCAGAGAGAGAGGAGAGACTGATAGGGGAGATGGTGAGGGTGGATAGGAGATATGCGGAGGCTCCGGAGGAGGGATTGCTGGGGGAGAGGCGTAGCCTTCAGGCCAGGTTCGACCTATTGACTACCAGAAAGGCGGAAGCTCAGTGGAGGAAAGCACAGGGGGCGGTGTATGAATATGGGGAAAAGGCGAGCAGGATGCTGGCACACCAGCTCCGAAAGCGGGACGCGGCCAGGGAGATCGGGGGAGTGACGGATAGAGCTGGGAAGGTGGTGCGGAGGGGGGTAGATGTTAATGGGGTCTTCAGGGACTTCTATGGGGAATTGTACCGGTCGGAGCCCCCGGTGGAGGGGGGTGGAATGGGGAGCTTCTTGGACAAGCTGCGATTTCCGAGGGTGGAGGAGGAGCAGGTGGAGGGACTGGGGGCGCTGATCGAGCTGGAGTAGTTTGTGAAAGGCATAGGGAGCATGCAGTCGGGGAAGGCGCCGGGGCCGGATGGGTTTCCGGCGGAATTTTATAAAAGGTATGCGGATCTGTTGGGCCCCCTGTTGGTCCGGACCTTTAACGAAGCAAGGGAGGGGGGGGGGGGGGGGGGCTTTGCCCCCAACTATGTCACGGGCACTGATTTCCTTGATCCTTAAGCGGGACAAGGACCCTCTGCAGTGTGGGTCATATAGGCCGATCTCGCTGCTAAATGTAGACGGCAAGCTGCTGGCAAAGATCCTAGCCACAAGAATAGAGGATTGTGTGCCGGGGGTCATTCATGAGGACCAGACGGGATTTGTGAAGGGAAGGCAGTTGATTACAAACGTACGAAGGCTTCAACGTTATTATGATGCCGGCTGTGGAAGGGGAGGCGGAGATAGTGGTGGCATTAGATGCGGAGAAGGCCTTTGATAGGGTTGAGTGGGGGTATCTGTGGGAGGTGTTGGAGAGGATTGGTTTTGGGGAGGGGTTTGTCCGTTGGGTGAGGTTGGTCTATGAGGCCCCGATGGCGAGTGTAGCCACGAATAGGAGGAGGTCGGAGTACTTTCGGCTGTACCGGGGGACGAGACAGGGGTGTCCCCTGTCCCCCTTGCTCTTTGCGTTGGCAATTGAGCCCCTGGCCATAGCGTTGAGGGAGTCAGGGAACTGGAGGGGTCTGGTGCGGGGTGGGGAGGAGCATCGAGTGTCGCTTTATGCGGACGACCTGTTGCTGTATGTGGCAGACCCAGTGGGGGGGATGCCGGAGGTGATGAGGATTCTTAGTGAATTCGGGGGCTTCTCTGGGTATAAGCTGAACCTGGGCAAGAGCGAGTTGTTCGTGGTGCACCCGGGGGATCAGGAGGAGGGGGTTGGTAGGCTCCCACTGAAGCAGGCAAGGAAGAGCTTTAAGTACCTAGGAGTCCAGGTGGCTGGGAGCTGGGGGGGCCTGCACAAGCTCAACCTCACAAGGTTGGTGGAGCAGATGGAGGAGGAGTTCAAAAGGTGGGATATGTTACCGCTGTCACTGGCGGGGAGGGTGCAGTCCGTTAAGGTGACGGTGCTCCCGAGGTTTTTGTTCCTGTTCCAGTGCCTCCCCATCCTTATCCCGAAGGCCTTTTTTAGGAGGGTCAACATGAGTATTACGGGATTTGTGTGGGCGCATGGGACTCTGAGAGTGAGAAGAGTGTTCCTGGAACGTGGCAGGGATAGGGGGGGGGGGCTGGCGTTGCCCAACCTCTGTGGGTACTATTGGGCTGCCAACGCAGCGATGGTGCGTAAGTGGGTAATGGACGGGGAAGGGGCAGCATGGAAGAGGATGGAGGTGGCGTCCTGTGTGGGCACGAGCTGGAGGCGCTGGTAACGGCGCCATTGCCGCTCCCTCCAACGAGGTATACCACGAGCCCGGTGGTGGCGGCTACCCTCAAATTTGGGGGCAATGGAGACGGCATGGGGAGAAGTGGGGGGCTCGATGGAGGCCCCGATACGGGGGAACCATCGGTTTGTCCCAGGGAGCATTGATGGCAGATTTCTGGGCTGGCACAGGGTAGGGGTTAGGAGGTTGAGGGACCTGTTTGTGGAGGGGAGGTTCGCGAGCTTGGAGGAGTTAGAGGGGAAGTTTGGGCTCCCCCGGGGAACATGTTTAGGTACATGCAGGTTAGGGCGTTTGCCAGGCGACAGGTGGAGGGGTTCCCCTTGCTGCCCCCACGTGGGGTACGGGACAGGGTGCTCTCGGGGGTGTGGGTTGGAGGAGGGAGGATTTCGGACACATACCGCGTAATGCAGGAGGTAGATGAGGCCTCGGTGGAGGAACTGAAGGGGAAATGGGAAGATGAGCTGTGTGAGGAGATTGAGGAGTGGACGTGGGCTGATGCCCTGGAGAGAGTAAATTCCTCCTCTTCCTGTGCGAGGCTTAGCCTTATACAGTTTAAGGTGCTGCGTAGGGCCCACATGATTGGGACGAGGATGAGTAGGTTTTTCAGGGGCGAATTCAGGTGTGCTAGGTGCTCGGGGAGCCCAGCAAATCACGCCCATATGTTTTGGGTGTGCCCAGCGCTGGGGGAGTTTTGGAAGGGGGTAGCAAGGACGGTGTCGAGGGTGGTGGGATCCAGGGTCAAGCCAAGCTGGGGACTCGCAATTTTTGGGGTTGCAGTGGGGCCGGGAGTGTAGGAGGCGAAAGAGGCCGGTGTTCTGGCCTTTGCGTCCCAAGTAGCCCGGCGGAAGATCTTGCTCCAATGGAAGGATGCGAGAAAGAAATTGAAGAAATCGGATTGAAGAAAGAAAGAAGAAATAATAAGTCGTCAGAGGATGGGAAAAGCAGCTTGGAAGAAAACCTGGGTTGTCGTTGAATGAGAAGGCCAGAAAAAGCGCTGACAAGATGACGGATGCCGGACCGCATGGTGGGGCCACACTACTTACGGTGGAAAAGATGACCGAGGTGATGGCAGTGGAGTTGGAAAAGCAGTTTGAGAGGCACATGGAGGCTATGAGGAAGAAAACGGTGGTCGCATTGAAATTGTTGGTGGGGGAGTCAATCGCCCCAGTGAGAGCAGCTGGGGTCATCCAGGGGTCACTCGGCTCACCCACTACATCAGAGCCCGAAACCTGCCTTTCTCCAACGAGGAGGTAAAAGCAGTCACCAGGGACTGCCCGATCTGTGCGGAGTGCAAACCGCACTTCTATAGACCAGACAGGGCCCACCTGGTCAAAGCTTCTAGGCCCTTTGAACGCCTTGCGATCGATTTCAAAGGGCCACTCCCCTCCACTAACAAGAACATTTATTTCCTCAACATCATCGCTGAGTTCTCCCAATTCCTTTTTGCCATTCCATGCCATGATATGACCTCCCACACAGTCATTAGGGCCCTGCATACTGTCTACACCCTGTTCGGTTTCCCCAGCTACGTGCACAGCGACCGGGGTTCGTCCTTTATGAGCGACGAGCTGCATCAGTACCTGCTCGACAAGGGCATCGCCTCGAGTAGGACTACCAGCTACAACCCCAGGGGGAACGGACAGGTGGAGAGGGAGAACGCAACGGTCTGGAAGACAGTCCTACTGACCCTCCCGTCTAGAAAACTCCAAGTCTTCCAATGGCAAGAAGTCCTCCCAGACGCGCTCCACGCTATCAGATCCCTCCTCTGTACAGCTACAAATCAAACCCCTCACGAGCGACTCTTCATTTTTTCTAGGGGCACTACCACGGGAGTCTCACTTCCGGCGTGGCTGAGGATACCAGGCCCGGTCCTCCTGAGGAAGCACGTCAGGGGGCACAAAACTGATCCCCTTGTTTAAAAGGTGCGCCTCCTCCATTCCAACCCCCAGTATGCATTTGTGGAGTTCCCAGACGGTCGCCAGGACACAGTATCCCTTCGGGACCTGGCACCCGTTGGATCCAGCCCCCCCCACTGAGGAACCCCTTATCCCGTTCCCTATGCTGCCGATCCCTCGCACCCCCGATTCCGCAAGCTCACCCCACCGGTTCCACGCGTCAGAACCAGCCCGCCCCCAGTCTCCGGTCGAGCCAGAGGTGTATAAAGTTCGGACGGGACCCACCCCAGAGTCTGCCATCGTACCCCAGCTCTCAACACCCACCCAGCCACCGCAAGAGGCTGCAACCCCGGTGCTCCGCAGATCGAAAAGAACAATTCGTCCACCGGACAGACTAACTCGGTGAGCCACCACCCCCGCCGGACTCGATTTTTTTCACAGGGGGTGAATGTGGTGAATGTGATTCACACCGGATTATAATCTGTATATACATGTGTCTATATTGTAAGTGCAGTTTCACTACCTGTCCTCCATGGGGAGTAGCTCTGGGAATGCTTGAGAGTTGTACGGGACTTCTCCCTTGGCTCCGCCCAGGACTCCTCTCCCGGGAGCTGCTGTATAAAGATCAGTGCCACAGGGTCAGCCGGCCAGTTCACCGAAAGTTCAACGGCTAACAGGCTGGCTCTGTTGTAAGTATATTAAAACCGCTATTCTAATTCTACAAACGCGTGTCAGTAGAATTGTTGGTTCCAACAGTATCAGAAGGCAAAATTGAAGACCTGGAGGTGGAGATGGATTAAGTCATCTAAGTGGGAGCAACGTTAGGAGAGAGTTCCTCAAATATGGAGATTGGAAATCAGCATAAGAAGACGAGTTTTTGTTGGTTCACGATGGGGCGATGGGTTGTTGATAAATTCATGGAATCTGCTTTGGTTGCATTTGTCATTTACTTTGGAGTGGTGTGTCTGTCAAGCATCTGCCTAGTAAATGACATGCACTGCATACTTATCCAAAACATTAGTGTGTAAGATAAATATAGTAATTTGTCTTGTCTTTCGGAAACTGAATGTGTCAGTAAAAATATGGCCGGGGCACAGGAATAGTGAATATTTCAATAATATTCTTGCTCTCCTATTGTAGTCCTTCCAACCCTTTTGCCTATCGTAAGATAGTTCATTTTTCTTGTTGAATAAATGTTTTATTCTTTGTGATTAAAAGTTCATTAGCAGACTCCTGTGAATTTCCCCAGTCACTTATCTGGCAAGTTTTCAAGCCAAGGTTCCCGCTAGAATCTGACCTGTCCACCAGTAACATGATGTGGAGATGCCGGCGTTGGACTGGGGTGAGCACAGTAAGAAGTCTTACAACACCAGGTTAAAGTCCAACAGGTTTGATTCAAACACGAGCTTTCGGAGCGCAGCTCCTTCACCTGAGGAAGGAGCTGCGCTCCGAAAGCTCGTGTTTGAATCAAACCTGTTGGACTTTAACCTGGTGTTGTAAGACTTCTTACCAGTAACATCAGCAGGGATTGTACCAAACTGCAGTTTGTCCCTTTTATGTCATATTTGTCCTTTATTGTCTCCCTTGGTTACTTCATGAGAATATATTAAGTGTTATATAGTGAATGATGTGGAGATGCCTGCGTTGGACTGGGGTGGGCACAGTAAGTCTCACAACACCAGGTTAAAATCCAGCAGGTTTATTTGGAACCACAAGTTTTTGGAATGTCGCTCCTTCATCAGGTGAGTGAAGAGGTAGGTTACATAAACACAGCATATAAAGACAAAGCCAATGATACTTTGAATGCAAGTCATTGCAGGTAATTAAATCTTTACGGGCAGTGCGACTGGAGAGAGGGATAATCACAGGTTAAAAAGGTGTAAATTGTCTCAAGCCAGGACAGTTGGTAGGATTTTGCAAGCCCAGATTAGATGGTGGGGGGTTAAATGTAGTGAGACAATTGTATCCGAGTTTCTGGTATCTAACCTTATAGTTCAGTTTACTGTTCGCCCAATAAAAATCTGAACCGCCAAAACATGTATGAACAACAGTCACAGTGGTTAGCACTGCTGCCTCACTGCGCTGAGGTTCCAAGTTCGATCCCGGTTCTGGGTCACTGTCCGTGTGAAGTTTGCATATTCTCCCCATGTTTGCGTGGGTTTTGCCCCCAGAACCCAAAGATGTGAAAGACAGGTGGATTGGCCATGCTAAATTGGCCCTTAATTGGAAAAAATGTCTTGGATACTCTAAATTTATTTTTTAAAAACATGTAAGAACAGGCATTATCAGGCCTGTCAATCAGCAGTTGCAGGGTGACTGCTTGTTGCTAGCATACCTCTATAATACCAGCAGTTGGCCTTTCTGGGTTTTGCTGGTGCAGTTCGGTTGGAATTTTCAATTGTGCGGTGTGGCCGCCGAGCGGCGCTGGCGGCCGGAGCTGCAGTTCAACGGCGTGGCCGCGGGATGCCGCTGCTGAGGGCGGTGTTTGTTCGGTTGTCAATGGCAGGCAGGTTTGTTTACTTCCGGGTCGGTGGCTGCCCCCCCCACCCCGCCCCCTAACACAACCCCCGGCACGGGAGCCGGTGCTGGAGCGATGGCGGCGGAGCCGGAGTCGGAGGGAGAGGAGGTGCCGGGTGAGTGACAGACAGACAGACGGAGAGAGTGTCTGTCTCGGGGCCGTAATACCGATCTGAGCTGTGAGTGAGGATATCAAATAGGGTGATCAGACCTGGTGGATGAAGAAGTTAGTGGGTGAGTGGAGGGCGGGTTTGATGGAGCAGCTGGGATCTTTCCGTGCCCTCAGGTGTTGGTAAGTGACAGGAAAGCAGTGGTGGAAGGTGTGGGAGTTCAGGCAGGAGGAAGGAGAAGGAACTCGGAAGGTGATATGGATTTTTGGAGTAAGTGGTACCCCCAAAGGTGAGGATGATTAATTGAAACATACAGAAGGAGGCTATTCCGCCTGTTGCATCAGTGCCAGCTCTTATAATAATAATGTAATAATCTATTATTACATAAGTAGGCTTATATTAACACTGCAATGAAGTTACTGTGAAAATTCCCTCGTCGCCACATTCTAGTGCCTGTTCGGGTACACAGAGGGAGAATTCAGAATGTCCACTTCTCACCAACAGCATGTCTTTCGGGACTTGTGCAAGGAAACCGGAGCACCCGGAGGAAACCCATGCAGACACGGGTGGTACGTGCAGAGTCCGCATAGACATTATGTAACCAAGCAGGAATCAAACCCGAGACCCTGGTATTACAAAGCAACAGTTCTAACCACTGTGCTCCCGTGCCACCCTCTTTTGAAAAACAGACCAGTTAGTCCCACTTCACTACTCTTTTCCCATAATTCTCCATTTTTTCTCCCCCCCCCCCCCCCCCCCCCCCCAGGTAGCTATTAAATCTGTGCCCAATACCCCTGAGTAGTTTGCACTGTCTCTGAGGACATGACTCCAATCCATGGGACACACAAAGGTATAAGTTTTAGGCTAAAGGGAAAATGGACACCAAGGGGAAGATTTTCACTGTAGTGAAGTTTCTCTTTACACATTTCCGACAAATAAAGAATAGAATTCATCCATCATTGAAATCACATAGGGGGTATAATGCTGCAACATGTGTCATGTGGTTGCGAAAAAGAAAGAGCCAGGCTTTTCTTTTGGTAAATATGGTATTTCATGCTAAAAAGCAGAATTATAATTTTATTTTGCTCCAGTGATTCAAAGAAAGACATTAAGTTAACCAATGTTATTTGAACTGCCCATTTGTAATCTTCTTGTGGAACAAGTGCTTGTTTTTAGATTAACATGCAAATTGTATAAAGGCTGTCCAAACCATCTGTGTAGCCTGAGAAGCAATGGTTTAGTTCTTCATTCAGCTGTTTTCCTGTCTCCGTATCAGCCACTTTATAGGAGAGTTTCTTTATTGGATGAACTGTATTTTGTGCTGCAGAAGCAGTGTTCTCTCTCTCTCTCTGCCCCCTGCTTCGGTTCTGCTTCGCATCTTCTGCTTGTTTGTTGGGAAATAAAGGGTGATGGAGGAGGATGCAATGTTAACTTTCATAGGGAAACTGAATATTTAGAGTCATAGCATCTTGCAGAACAGAAGGAGGCTATTCAGCCCATCATGTCTTTTTTAAAGGCCAATCAAATTATTGCCACTCTGCTCTTTTCTCACAGCTGAGCAACGTTTTCTTTTTAAGTATTTTTTCAGTTCCCATATGAAAGTTAACATTGAATCGTCCTTATCGCCCTTTCAGGCAGTGCATTCAGATCAGAATTCACCGTGTAAAAAATAATTCTCCTCATCTCACTCTGATTCTTTTGCCAATTGTCTTACATTTGGATGCTTTTGTTACTTACCCACCACTAGTGGATACAGAATAAATAAGGATCAACCATCAGAAACTGTCATAATTTTGATCAATGCATTTACTCTTTAGGTTTCTCCACTTTGAGCACTTTTGGTTTCTTTAGTCACTCTAAATAACCAAAGTACCTCATCTGTGTTATCATTTTGGTCAATCTGTACTCGATTCCTTCCAAGTGGTGTCTGGAATTAGACACTCCATCAGAAATAAGCTGATTATTTATAAAGGCTTGGCATCATTTCCTTGCTTTTGTGCTCCTGGCTTGTATTCTTTTCTTAAATAAATGTAAAGTGCCCAATTCTCCTTTTTCCAATTAAGGTGCAATCCACCTACTCCTGCACATCTTTGCGTTGTGGGGGTAAGACCCACGCAAACACGGGGAGAATGTGCAAACTCCACACGGACATTGACCTGGGGCTGGGATCGAACCTGGGTCGTCGGCACTGTGCCACCCTCCTGGTTTCTATTTCTAAAGCCTATACGCTTTATCAGTTTGACTTGTCGGTGGTAAAGATTTGTGTATTTGAACCTCGCGGTTTCTTTCTTCTTGCACCCCTTTAAAATTGAACATTTATTTCATCTTGTTTCTTCTCGACCTGCCTTCCAGTTTGCATCAATCATACTTCTGCCATTCAATATCATTATGGGGCGGCGGTGGCATAGCGGTATTGTCGCTGGACTATTAATCCAGAGACCCAGAATAATGCTTTGGGGACCCAGTTTGAATCCCGCCATGACAGATGGTGAAATTTGAATAGAAATCTGGAATGGAAAGTCTAATGATGACCATGAAACCATTGTCGGAAAAATCCATCTGGTTCACATATGTCCTTGAGGGAAGGAAATCTGTCGTCCTTATTTGATCTGGCCTACATGTGACTCTCGATCCTTAGCATTGTGGTTGGCAATAAATGCTGACCTAGCCAGCAATGGCCACATCCCATGAATGAAATTTTAAAAAAATTGCGAAGTGTCTTTACCAGTCTGTTTATGCCTTCAGGTTTGTTACCATCACACTATTTATTTATCCACAAGACTCTCTTTCCACTCCCTTATTCCAACTTTACCCAACATCTAATCTTGAAGAGCCACAATTTCTTCAAATTAAACTTCGGAAAGACAAAAGCCAACATCATCAGTCAGAAACTCTGGCCACTGATTTCACTCCCTTTCTCGGTAACTGTCAGGCTGAATCAAACAATTTCCCACCTGAGGACCCTATTGGACTTTGAACTGAACTCCCAACCCCATATGCTCTCGATCAAAAAAGTTGCTTCCTTTCATCTCTGCCTCTTCCTGAGTAATTTATTGCAAAAAACTCTCATGCATCATGCCTTTGTCACTTGCAGATTTGACTATTTCAAGACTCAAATTCTACTACTCAATTTCATCTGTGACTATGCCCTCAGCCCAGCAACAAGCCTTAGTCAAAAATCAACCACATCCTCACTGACCTGCATTGATTTCCAACTTAAATTGAAATTTCACATCGCTGTGCTGAGATGCCTTGATGGCATTGGCCCTTATGTCAATAACAGAGGTTGAGGGGCGACCTGATAGAGGTCTACAAAATTATGAGGGGCATAGACAGAGTGGATAGTCAGAGGCGTTTCCCCAGTGTAGAGGGGTCCATTACTAGGGGGCATAGGTTTAAGGGGCAAGATTTGGAGGAGATGTACCAGGCATGTTTTTTTACACAGAGGGTAGTGGGTGCCTGGAACTCACTGCCGGAGGAGGTGGTGGAAGCAGGGACGATAATGACGTTTAAGGGGCATCTTGACAAATAATGAATAGGATGGGAATAGAGGGATACGGACCCAGGAAGTGTCAAAGATTTAAGTTTAGACGGGCAGCATGGTCGGCACGGGCTTGGAGGGCCGAAGGGCCTGTTCCTGTGCTGTACTGTTCTTTGTTCAACCCTCTCTCTGACCCCTTCATTCCTCTGACTCTGGTGTCAATTTAAAAGGATATATTTTTATTCTCCTCTTCATTTTCCACTTTTTAATCAAATATATGACCAACAATAACAAATACAACAGCAATCCCCCAACCAGTGTCCCCTCCAACATACAAACCCAAACATCACCCCTACATCCCAAATACAAACAAGAAAGACCAACAAAAGAGAATCCACGGTCATCCCATACATGGTAAACAATGAACAGTATACTCAACCCTCCCCCCCCCACTCGTACTCCTCTCCCCTAATGTTCAATGGCATACAATTCTTGAAAGTACAAGATGAACAATGCCCATGAATTGTAGAACCCTTCCATCCTCCCCCTCAACTCAAACTCACCTTCCCCAGTAGGAAGTCTTACAACACCAGGTTAAAGTCCAACATATTTGTTTCAAACACTAGCTTTCGGAGCACTGCTCCTTCCTCAGGTGAAGGAGCAGTGCTCCGAAAGTTAGTGTTTGAAACAAACATGTTGGACTTTAACCTGGTGTTGTAAGACTTCTTACTGTGCTCACCCCAATCCAACGCCGGTATCGCCACATCTTGTCCTAAATGTCAGTGATCGTGGGTTTGGAAGGCGTGGTTTAAGGAGTCTTGTAGATAGTATACCCTGCTACCTCTGTTTGTTGGTGGTGAAAGTAGTGAATGACTGAGAAAGCAGAATCTCCACATCATGGTCACCTTCCCCAGGTCAACAATGCCAGCAGGTCCCCCCACCAAGCTGAGGCACAGGGCGGAGAAACTGACCGCCACCCCAACGGGACCCGCCTTCGGGCAATCAGCGACGCAAAGGCTAAGCCATCTGCCTCCGCACCTGCCTGCAGCCTGGGCTGGTCCAACACACTGAAAATGGCTTCTATGGGCCTGGTTTCAAACCCTCACATGCACCACCCACAAGCTAACCTTTAAAACCCTTCCTCCAATACCCCTCCAGTTTCGGGCCGGACCAAAACATGTGAACATGATTTGCAGGGCTCGTCCAGTGCGCTCACACACATCCTCACCCGCTCAAAGAGTCGGCTCATCCTCGCCCTCATGAGGTGTGCCCCAATCTCGCACACCAAGGTTGAACCCACGCTGCTGGAATTGTTCTCCATTACAAGCCAGCTGTTTAGCCCACTGTACTAAACCACCCACTTGGCTTTAATCACCTCCCAAGGATACTTGTCCTCCCCCAGAATCTTCCCATAAATTGCCGACACTGCCCCCCTTCTCCATTCTCCCTGTCGTCAATACCTCTTCCAACAATGTGGAGGCTGGCGCTATCGGGAAGTTCTGAACATCCCTCCCAGCAAATCCTGGATCTGCAATACTTCCCCCTGCCCCAGTCTATATTTCTCCCCCAACTCCTCCAGCCTCGCAAGACAACCTCCCAGGAACAGGTCTTTTAATACCTGACTCCCCTCCTGCCATCTCCGAAACCTCCCAGCTTCCCTGGCTCAAACCTTTGGTTCCCCCGAATTTGCATCTCTCTTAACCCCGCCCACTATTTAAAGTGCTGCCTCAACTGCCTCCAAATCTTCAGCGTTGCCACCACCACCAGGATATTTAAACGGGGCCATCGGGAGTGCTGACTCTGATGTCGTATACATCCTCCTCTTATGTTTGCACATCAGTTGTACTCTCAGTTGTCTACACCCTGCGTTCCAAAACTCTCTCCCTAAGCCTCTCTAACTTCCATGTTCCTTTCATCCTCTGAGACTCTTTTTGAGACCTGCCTTTTTAAAACCACATCTTTTGTCACCTGCACTCAGTGGGTGCAATTTTCCCAAAATTGCTAGTGCTGGATTAGGCGTGAAAAGCTGTGTGAAACTTGCTGGCTTCACAGCTGCCTTTTGTGCCTCTGTGTAATTTCAAAGTGCTGCCGTAGATCACACAGCCAGCTGGAGGTATGGGGCCTTAACACGCTATCAAAGCTTGGATCTCAAAGTTAAATTAAAGGCCCCCCTCCCCCCATGGAGAAGGTGACCACCTCCATGAAGGCTGGGATCGCCCCAAGCATCTGCTCCCTCTCCCCACCGCAATGCCACCTAATCACTGCGCACCACCGTGCCGGCAACTGCTGGAAAGATTGAGGGGAAATGTGGGGGTAGTGGGGGCAAGGTATGGTCCAGCATTGAAAGTGCTGGTAAAAATAGACATTGGCCCGTTATCTCCTGACTCCCCAGTGTCGGATTTGTGGAGGACACTAGGATGTGCTGGGAATCCCTCTCGGAGATTCACAGGTCAAGTTTTATGCGGTAATTGTCCAGAAGTGCTAATTTCCCCTGGACAATTGAGCTGGACTGGGAACCATCTGACAAGCTGATTTGAATCGCTCATTTTGGATGTTTCTGCCAGCTTCACACCAACTCTGAAAGAGTTGGAACATTCCTTTTTTTCAAAATTTAGAGTTGTCAATTATTTTTCCTTTCCAATTAAAGTTGAATTTAGTGTGGCCAATCCACCTAACCAACACATCTTTGGTTGTGGGGGTGAAACCCACGCAGACATGGGGAGATTGTGCAAACTCCACACGGACAGTGACCCGGGGCCGGGATTCGAACCTGGGTCCTTGGTGCCAGCCCCAGTGCTAACCACTGCGCTGCCACATGCCACCCTCCTCCAAGACATTCCTGAACCCCAGCCATATGGACTCCCCAGCCTGCAGGCCTGACTGTAAGCTTCCGCCCCTCCTCCCGATCCATTCCAGACCACTGAGCAGACCCATAACTCCCTTCAGACGGACCCAACTGTATTTTCAGGATATTCTATTTTTATTTTGAAGTCGTGAAGGTGACATCAATTGGTGCAGCGGTAGTTAAGATATTGATGGTCACTTGATGGTGGGAGAAGCAAGAAAATACATTAAAAGGAACACTTGGAACAGGACTATATAATTTATTGGTTTGAAAGTGGATTAGATGTTGAAGGTATTGCTGTCAATTTCAGATTTCTTAAAAGTTTTCTTCTGGTATTCGAGGGGTTGTTTTCTGTCTTGCTTATTATGTTAATTCAATCATTTCTTTTGGTTAACTATGTTTTTATTTCTGGAATCCCATCTTAGTTTTCTTCGGATCACTTCTCATCTTTGCTGAGTAATAACTATTAACTCTACATCAACACCAAGTTTACCTTTAGCATTTGTATCCTCTGTTAAGAATAGCTTATATAGTATTTGGCTGTTTTAGTTTTGATTTGTCTATGTTTTAGATCAGTGATACGCAGCCTAGATTCGTGAATGAACCACATGAGGGGCCCATCTTCATCTCAGTGGGCCGCAAGGTTGAAATCGGGCATCTTCACTAATCCATAACCCCATGAATCAGATCAAATACATTTTTTAAAAATAGTTTTTATTGGAATTTTTTACAGAAAATATAAAATATAACAACAAACAATGAAATGCAACAAAATAACCCATAACAACTGTAACACCCCCCCAGTCCGTATCAACGCATGTATCATATCCCCCCCCCAACCCCCAACCCCAACAAGAGAACTTAAAAATAAATTAAAATTAAATAACAAACATAGTCATCGTCTCCCCCCCCTTTTCCCGCCCCCTTCCCCCCTCCCCCCCCCGGGTTGCTGCTGCTACTGTCCCAGTACCTTATCGTTGAGCCAGAAAGTCGAGGAAAGGTTGCCACCGCCTAAAGAACCCTTGTACCGATCCTCTCAGGGCGAATTTGACCTTCTCTAGCTTAATAAAACCTGCCATGTCATTGATCCAGGTCTCCACGCTTGGTGGCCTCGCATCCTTCATTGTAGCAAAATCCTTCGCCGGGCTACTAGGGACGCAAAGGCCAAAACACCGGCCTCTTTCGCCTCCTGCACTCCCGGCTCCACCCCAACCCCAATCAGATCAAATACATGTCGAATATTTTCTAACGTGTTGCAGAAAATGCTTAATTAATAATATATTAATAGAAACTTTCACCAACTTCAAAGAGATATTTGAGTGCAGAGGGAGTGTACGGCTCTCATAGTCAAATGTGTGAGCAATCAGCAATCACTTGCTCTTGCTTATACGTGCGTATCGCTTTAGCATACTGGTAGAAAAAAAATCTAGCAAAAATAAATCACACCGAATAGGGCAACCCTGAATGTGGGCAGCAGTCAACAAAATGTTTCGTGGGCCATACTCAGAACCCAGGTGGGCCACATTTGGCCCTGGGCCGCAGGGTGCCCACCACTGCTTTAGATAGATTCCTGTATCTATGCCTGGCTGTAGTTGAGGAATGGGTCAATGCTATTCAGGACATGAAGGACTCTATTTTCTTCTTCAAATCATGTTGTGGCTCTTTCCCACCATCTGAGAAGGCGGACCTCAGTTTAACTACTATCCAAAAGACAGCACCTCCTGCAGTACAGCATCATTGTGAAATTTTTAAGGACATTAATACTTTGATTATAATGTTGCTTTTCATGACTGAACATATTCCCTCTTGGGTTTATTTCTAGAGACTTTTTATTGATCTTATTTCTTACATTGGTTATACTGGGTCGAATTCTCCGGTCTCGTCCGTGGCGGGACCCATTGCGAGTGAGAACAGAAACTTTGGTGTTCCAGCCAAAACTCTCTGCACTTTCCAGCAGCACCGGAAAATCTCAGCCTCGCACAGGACGGAAAGTTCGTCCATAGCGGAGGGAACAAGTGGCGTAGCAAAAGTTAATGCTGTTCAAGAACCAGATTGCCCTTTTCAAAAACAATTATAAATTTTTGCCTGCCAATGTTTTCTGTAAAATGCCAGTTTAGAAATTATTAATTGCAAAAAGATCCTGGACACCCCTCCCGCCCCACTCTGCCCTGCCCAACTCACCTAGAATTTCATAGAATTTACAGTGCAGAAGGAGGCCATTCGGCCCATCGAGTCTGCACCGGCTCTTGGAAAGAGCACCCTACCCAAGCCCACACCTCCACCCTATCCCCATAACCCAGTAACCCCACCCAACACTAAGGGCAATTTTGGATACTAAGGACAATTTAGCATGGCCAATCCACCTAACCTGCACATCTTTGGACTGTGGGAGGAAACCGGAGCACCCGGAGGAAACCCACGCACACACGGGGAGGATGTGCAGACTCCGCACAGACAGTGACCCAAGCCGGAATCGAACCTGGGACCCTGGAGCTGTGAAGCAATTATGCTATCCACAATGCTACCGTGCTGCCCTTACCCACAAAATTCCAGTTGTTCCTGGGGATTCCTGGTCCTCAAACTTTGGAAAGACAGTATCAATGATCCAGAAGGTAATATGGAAACAAGTGTTTTCATTCAGCCTGAGGGCATTGTTAACATGGGTTGTCACTTGAGTAACACATTGTGCTCTTTTCCCAGCCTGGCAACAACTCTGCAATCCAAAGACTAATGTACTTACCACTTCCAAGTCTTGCTGCATGGTTTAACAACATTGTATCTCACTAATGTTTATCAGAAACTCCTTGACTGAACGGACACCAAGTAAGAATGAATCACATGGTCGTGATGCAACATGACCAATCATCTGATGTCCTCAAATTATTCAAAATGAAAAATAGTCGCGTTTATATGACTGTGGTGTAGTTCCTCCAAGTTGTCATCTGGAATTAGATGGGCCGCACATAATGCTATTTTGCTGGAATTGCTTATACACAGAAAGAATCGACATTCATGTCATGACTTTCATGGATGCGAATTTGAAAATCATTGGCTTTCATATCTTGAGTATATTGAATTAGCAGAAGTGTACACTTATCTAATTGTCAATACCTACAAGTATATTTTTCAGTGGATTGTGGCTCGCTTCGTTTCTGGGACGAGTGAAGTACATACAATGCTAAAGACTACCTAAATGTTACAAATAAATATTTGAAGGGAGCACTTCATTGTGACTAACTCGACATGTTCTAATTTACAATGTGATGTCTTATGTTATTATGTTACTAGGTAATACTTGTATGCATACTGTATTCTCATGGCACCATGTTTAGTCATGGTCATGTTCTACTAAGCTATTTAATGGCTATCATAAATCAGGGTCATTAGATGCTATCATATAATATTGCATACTGATGCATTGGTTGATGGTTATCTTAACTTGTTGGTGGAAGCGAAACAAAAACAAGGACCACAGAATGATTACTTCCACAGTCTTTTGATGTATCCTGATATAATGTAACAAATGTTAATAATTTATGTTTATGGTTCAGGGTAACATGAGCTCCTCGGTGTACCAGGGAGATTTCAACACTGTGTCATCTTGAATGATACTTTTTAAAAAAGAAATACAGGTTTTCTGACAATTCACCTGCTTTGCTGTTTGTAAAATCTGGCTGGATGCAAAATGGTTGCTGTGTTTGCCTGACAACAGTGACCGTTCTTTGAAGCAATTAAATTGCATGCGAAGCAGATTGAGACATTTTGGCATGTGATGAACCTGTATGCAAATGCAGCACTGTTTAAAGTGACAGAATTTGACTTTATCAACACATTAGCTTTCTGCTCACGAGAAATCAAAGCCCCACGTATGCATTCACTCCTGATTCTTGACAGTTGTGCACAATGAAAAAAATTACTTTTGCAGATGGCAAATTGGTCTCGGTCATTTTATGGGTGCTTTCATATAACTAAGTGGGAAAGAATCTGTGATAACCCTCACGAGGGCCATGGGGGGAACCGCTGATTAATCTCTCCATGGGCTTTGGAGAATATGAGATCTCCTGGTGAGCAGGTGGAGGACCGCCCAGCTGGGATTCGTTAGCAGGACCATTAAATGTCCCAGACTAGGACCGGCAGTTCCCGTTAGTCCTGGCTGGGATGTTTGCTTTATGTGTCGTGGTAGCGGCTTTATTTCCAGTTAAATAAACCAGTTTGGACTTTCACTTTGCGCCTTTTGGAATGATTACATTGGCGACGAGGATCAATCAACGGGATTCTGAGCAGCCTTTTTGAAAACTCCCCGATGACAACTCCGGGTAAGAAACAAAGCAAAAAAGAAAAACCCGGAATACCCTTGTTTGGGAAGCTCAAGCCTTGTGATGGTGATATGGAGGCCTGGCCCCAGCATGCTGAATGCATGCTTTACTTCTGGAGGACAGACAGTAAGGCATCCATTTGACAGCATACGGCGTCCTGACATTCAGCATGATTAAGAGTTTAACGTTGTCCTGCAGCCCTGAGACATTAAAACGTTCAATGAGCTTGTGTATCTAATAGAAAGCATATAACCCACAAGCCATCTGTAGTCTTGCCAGTGTTACCGATTCAACACGCCTGGGAGGACTCCTGGGACCTGTGACACAATTCCTGGCTAGTTTAAGGAAGCTGGCCAAATACTGAGAGTTTTGGCCCATCCCTGACCGAGATGCTATGCCAGCGGCTGTGTGTGGGATCAATAACGTTGCGATACAAAAAAAATTGTTGGCAGTACCTACCCAAGAACTCAAAAGGGCTATAGAATTAGCATCATCTTAGGAGAACGCCAGAAAAGGGGCCCAAGAACTCCAAGGGAAGATGGACACCAGCGTTCCCTCGCCGGTGGGGGGTGGCAAGGCTGCTGTAAGCGTGGCTAAAGGACACTACCCAGGCAAGGCTGCCAGAATCAGAAGTAAACATGCCGCCCAGGCCGGAAACCAAAGCCACTTCGGGCCACTGCCTTGCAAGTCTATCAGCCCGTACAGGATGAAACGAGACATCTAACTGCATCATCATGCATAAGGTACACTTGGTCAACGGTCCATTCCTTAGAAATGGAGATGGACATAGGAACTGCCATTTTCATCGCCGTGAACAGACCATCGGCACTCCGGGTTGCATTTTTTTCCCTCGGCCTGTGAGACATCAGGGCATGTATACACACTGGAACATTTTGATGATTATAGGGACCACCCTTACCTATGGGCAGCAGAGGGCCTGATTCCCCCTCACAGTTGTATGAGGACCAGGACCTAGCCCCTTGGGCAGAGACTGGCTCCAGATGATCAGTCTGGGCTGGCTACAAATTTTAAAATTAGGAACCTGTGCACTGTATGAGTCATGGTAAATACCTCAGGTTATTCCGAGAAGGCCTGGGTAGAATAAAGGGAGACAAGGAAAAAGGATCTATGCTGGACCCCGATGTCCTACCCAAATTATTTGGGACACAGCCAGTCCCATACGCTTTACTTATCAAAGTAGAGACCAACTCAAGTGTTAGAGAGCCTTGAGATAGTACAAACCCGTGCGGTTCGCTGATTGGTCCTGCACCAGTAGTCGCCATCCTTAAACCCATACAAATCGGTCCGCCTTTGCAAGGACTAAGCTAAGGGTAATACAACCTCATGGTTTAAATTGGTACCCCATTCCATGCATAGAGATCTGCCAGGGAGTCCAACCTTCACCAAACTGGACAGGAACCATGTCTACCTCCAGCTGAATTGGGCAGTCATCCAGGAAGTACATGGTAATTAATACCTATAAGGATTTCGCAAATATACGCACATCTGTTCTTTGGAGTCTCATTGGCGTACTCCATTTTTCAATGAATGATGGAAAACATGCAGAACATGGGATGGCACGGTGGTACAGTGGTGAACACTGCTGCCTCGCAGTGCAGGGATCCAGGTTCAACTCCGGCCTTGGGTGACTGTCTGTGTGGAGGTCTGTGCGTTCTCCCCGTATCTGCGTGGGTTTCCTCCAGGTGCTCGGGTTAACTCTCATAGTCCAAAGATGTGCGCCTTAGGTGGATTGGCCATGCCAAATTGCGCCTTAATGCCCAGGTTGTGCAGGTACATTATGGAGTTAAGGGCATAGGGCAGAGTGGATGGGGGGAGTGTAAATGTGTAGAGTGCTCATTCGACGGGTTGGTGCAGACTCGATGGGCCGAATGGCTTCCTCCACTATAAGGATTCTATGATTTTATTTGCCAAGGGCTACCTAAGGAGGAAGATTTGTTTTCTTTATTCGTTCATGGGACGAGGCGGTTGTTGGCTGGGCCAGCATTTATTGTCCAACCCTGAACGCATTTAAGAGTCACCCACATTGCTGTGGGTCTGGAGTCACATGTAGGCCAGACCAGGTCAGGATATTAGATTTCCTTTCCCATATGACAGTGAACCAGATGGGCTTTTACGAAGGGACGAAGATGATTGATGAAGGTAGGGCTGTGGATGTTGCCTACATGGATTTCAGTAAGGCCTTTGGCAAAGTCCCTCATGGCAGACTGGTATAGAGGGTGAAGTCACATGGATCAGAGGTGAGCTGGCACGATGGATACAGAACTGACTCGGTCATAGAAGACAGGGTAGCAGTGGAGGTATGCGTTTCTGAATGGAGGGATGTGACTACGGGGTTCCGCAGGGATCAGAGTTGGGACCTTTGTTGTTTGTAGTACAAATGATTTGGAGGAAAATGTAACTGGTCTGATTAATAAGTTTGCGTCCGACACAAAGATTGGTAGAATTGCGGATACTGGTGAGGACTATTGGAGGATAGAGCAGGATATAGGTGGGTTGGAGAGTTGGGTGGCAAGATGGCAGATGGCGTTTAATCCAGAGAAATGTGAGATAATATATTTTGGAAGGTCTAATATAGATGGGAAATGGAAGAACCCTTAAGAATATTGACAGACAGAGGGGAACAGGATGTATTGGTCCACAGGTCACTGAAAGTGGCAATGCAGGTGGAGAAGATAGTCAAGAAGACATACGGCATGCTTACCTTCATTGGTCGGGGCATTGAGAATAAAAATTGGCAAGCCATGCTGCAGCTGTACAGAACCTTAATTCGGCCACACTTGGAATATAGTGTTCAATCCTGGTCGCTACATTACCAGAAGGATGTGGAAGCTTTGGAGAGGGTACAGAAAAGATTTACCAGTTTGTTACCTGGTATGGAAGGTATTAGCTATGAGGAGAGGTTGGAGAAACTCTTTTTGTTCTCACTGGAATGACGGAAGTTGAGGGGCGACCTGATAGAAGTCCACAAAATTATGAGGGGCCTGGACAGAGTGGATCATCAGAAGCTATTCCCAGGGTGGAAGAGTTAATTATTAGGAGACATAGGTTTAAGGCACGAGGGGTAAAATTTAGAGGAGATATGCGAGGGAAGTTTTTTTAAACTCCGAGGGTAGTGGGTGCGTGGAACCTGCTACCGGAGAAGGTGGTAGAAGCAGGTACGAAAGTGATGTTTAAGGGGCATCTTGACAAATACATGAATAGGATGGGAAGAGAGGAATACGGACCTCAGAAGTGTGGAATGCTTTAAGTTAGACAGGCAGCATGGTTGGCGCAGGCTTAGAGGACTGAAGGACCTGTTCTGGTGCTGTACTTTTTTTGTTCTTTGTTCTTAACTCTGCCAGGAGAAGCTGGGCAGGACACGGGAGTTGCAAAGATGCATCATTCATAAGGAACAAGGAAATTGGGACAGATAGGATGTTTAAGACGACTGAAGTTAAGGGAACAGCGACCAAGGTATTGGAAGAACTCAAGGGAGAGTTAACAAAGTGTTCTAAGTAAAAGGGACAATTGCACTAACCAGATTTAAAGTAGGACAGCAGCCTTCAATGTTAAAACAAACATCTGATGTCATTTTAGTAAGAGTCCTGGAATCGAGAGTTAAAGCAATTGTGAACAGTTTGTGCAGCAGGCTAGACAAATCCTAAAGTGGTAGGTGTAATATCTCAGATTGGATTCACTGTTAAAAGTGGAGCAGAAGCTGTGGTTAAAAGAGTCATTTGTAAAACCTTGATTGGATTTGGAATGCAAATCCCAAAGGGAAAGTGTTCTTAGAGAAGATTGTAAAGCATGTTTTTGGGAGTGGAGTTGAAAACTCTTGTGACAATTATTTGGAGGGATTCTGAGGAGAAAGCCACAGACACTAACTCGGGTTCAGAGTGGAATGTGTGAATTTGACCACAGCCATTCTGTGTGCCGAAAGGGGCTTTGTGTTAATGAGGCCATTATAGCATAAAATTTAGTAATCAGTGTCAATATTAAAATCTGTGAGTAATTGTTAAGCTAAAGGGGGCATAAATAGTATTGTATTATAATCCAGGTTTTTCATGTTTAATAAATGCTTTATTCTCGTTGTTAAAACTAATTAGCAATCCTGTGACTTTTGTTCCAACACGTTTTATTTTTAAAAAAGTAAAAGTTATGGTCTTTTGATCCAGAGTTCCATTCTGGAATCTTTCCATCAAATAGGATCGTAACAGAAAGCTGCAGGGTAATATACTATAAATGCTTTTTTTCATGATCAGATACTGGAGCAATATGCATCTGAAAGCACAGCATTAGCTTTTATATTTAGTTTGACAAGTTGAGAGAAAAGGGACAAGTAATGAGAGAGTTAGAAAGGAATTGGTTCAGGGGTTGGGAGGGCACAGAGTACAAGTTTGACGGTATTGGAAACGTGAAGAAAACAGCACGGTAGCATAGTGGTTAGCACAGAAGTCACTGTTCCAGGGTCCCAGGTTCAATTCCTGGCTGGGTCACTGTCTGTGCGGAGTCTGCACGCTCTCCCAGTGTCTGGGTGGGTTTTCTCCGGGTGCTCCGGTTTCCTCCCACAGTCCAAAGATGTGCGGGTCAGGTGGATTGGCCATGATAAATTGCCCTTAGTGTCCAAAAAATGTTAAGTGGGGGTTACTGGGTTATGGGGATAGGGTAGATACGTGGGCTTTGTAAGGGCAGGTGCAGACTCGATGGGCCGAATGGCCTTCTACAATGAAAAGTCTGCATAGGCATCTGGCTGCAAGCTGCCTGTATCCCCATTTCTCCCTAGATTCGAGCTCAGACAGCAGGAAGGAAGGAAAAATGAGGGAGAGAGCACAACATTAGTACTATTAAACAGAGGGTTAGTGATGCAGGATAAAGTGAACAGTGGTCAGTATTTGATTTAGAAGAAAAAGAGGAGCCAAGAGTGGCAACACTCCCTTAGAATCTGTTCTACTTTCCTTGGGAACAGTGTATTTGAAATTTTTCTTCAGTCGGAAGTCCCCATGTAAGGATTGCATTGCAATTTTCCTCAATGGGAACCACACTAAAGTACGATAAAAATTGCAAACTTTGGATGGTTCTGATTGTCTTACAGTAATAGTTACCGGAAAAAGTTAGAAGATTTAAAACCACTTCTAACATCAGGGTAAGTCGAGTATTGACCCCTCCCAAACCTTCCACAGGACTGCCCACCCCCTGACTATACACCACTATCACTATTCCCATCCACCAGCTGCACCCGGCAACCTTCCGACCCACTAATAGATCATCCTGATTCACTGAGTACAGCCCCACCCCCACAACTACACTCCCCCCCCCCCCCCCCCCCCCCCCACTGACCACCTCGTGATCCTTCCACTGATCATCCACCAACCCTACATACCTTATACACTTACCTCCTCCCTGGATTCTCAACGTGCTTGCACCTTTAAACTTATCTGCTTTACGGCGGCCAGTGCCATAAGATAGGGACATGGCTCCCTTACCTGCCACTCTCCTTTGACACAAGGCATCAAGAACCCACTGTGCTACACTGTTCTCACCCGACCTGAGTTGGCAGGCGCAGCAAGAAAGGAGAGGTTTCATTTCCAGGTATTTAAGTAGGAGCGACTGGACCCAACTTTGATTGCCACTCCACGGAAGTTACAGGCCTAGTTTCCTTGGAAACAGTATATTGTTTTTTGTCCGGCCATTGTTTTGCCTTGTCACTGAGATCTCTAAATTGCTTGTCCATCATCCAATACTGGATGAGCATAAATCATTGGGAAGACCGTGAAAGCCATTGTCTTCAGTCCTCGCTGCAAACTTCATTCTCACCCTGCTGACTCCATCCCTCTCCCTGGCAACAGTCTAAGCCTAAACCAGACTGATCACAACCTTGGTGCTGAACATAATCCCTAGATGAGCTTCTGAGCACACATCTCTGTAATCACTAAGATCACCTACTTCCACCTACAACTGAAGACATTCTCGCAAAGGGTAAAAGGGTAAAAGGCTTCCACATTGTATTCTTTCACTCTTATTCCGTGCTAAAATATATATTTAACTAAAATCTACATCTCACTGCCTGCTCATATGTGACATGATTTTGAGTAATGCTTTTATGTGAGCATTTGACATGGCACTACCTTTATAAATATTTAGAATAGAAATGTGTGAAGTAAACATTTATCTTTGTCAGTGTTGCAGGCACCAGCTGCGCAATGTAGCTGCGGTCACTTTTCCAGCTTTACCTTCCAATTGTGTCTCAAACCCTGTCCACTATCTTGTTTTCACTCCATTGCAGTTTAAGCTTTTCATTTTGAATTTGTAAATTTAAATAGCCCATTACTTAACTAACCACTCGCTCCCTCCTCAAGTAAGGCTGTAATGTTTTGAGACCCTGCTGGCTCCTATTTAATCAGCCTCAGGCTTCCTCCTCTTCACTCCTTGCTGCTCCTTAACTCCCTGCCCGTTCAGCCAATTCTTGGATTGCCTGTTGTCTTTCAAACACACCATAGGACATTTCTTTTACTTTTGTCAATGAAATGTAACCTGTGCTTTTAGCATTTAAGCATGAAGGTGAAATAGGCTGTCTGGGGAAGCAAGAACCAGAAAGCAAAGAGGAAAACTAATAAGCAGGATAGGGGAATATTAAATAATTGGTCTGAGGGGGTTTTATCCAGGAACCAGGTGGGATGTTGCTACTAGTAAATTGCCCCACCACACAGTGAGGAACAAGGAGTAATTGTTATTGTTGGAGAGCGAGGGCACAACAAGTAATGAGAAAGTGGGAAAGGCATTGGCGCGGAGGATGAGAGAGGAAGTGAGTGCATAGAATACTAGTTTCTCAATATTGGGAAACCAATGAAGAAAACAGAGAGTCTGCATAGGCCTCTGCTAGCTTCAAGCTGCCTATTTTCCCACTTCTCCTTGAGTTCTGGCTCAGACAGAAGGAAGGAGAAAAAGAGAGAGCTAGAGCATAGCACTGGCACAATGGAAACAGTACATTGGGTCGAGAAGGTGAGGGATACAAGGTAAAATGAACAATGGTCAATATTTGATTCAGCAGAAAGAGAAGAGCCAGAAATGGCAACACTTCTTCAGAATATCTTCTAGCTTCTTTGGAAACTGTGCATTTGAATTTTTTATTCAAGTTATTTTGGCCATTATTTGGCTTTGGCCCCAATGTCTTTTTCGGACTGCTTGTCCAACACTGAGTACTGGATGATCAGAAATTTCCTCCAACTGAAGATTGAGAACACCAAAGCTATTGTCTTCTCTGGCCCTAGCTACTGGCTCAATTTCTGTCTCACATCTGTCTGAGGTTGAATCACTTTGTTGGTAACCTAGGTATTTTATTGGACTCTGCGGTGAGCTTCCAGCTGCCCATACCTGCACCTTCACCAAAGCCACCTTTCATCCTTCGCCATATTGTCTCATTCCACCTCCTGCCTCAGCTCATCTACTGCTGCAACCCTCATCTATGACTTTGTTGCTTCTGGATTGACTCTTGCAACACACTCCTGACCAGCCTACTATTTTCCACCTTCCAGAAATTGAGTTAATTCACAACTCTGCTATCCATGTTCTAATTTGAATCAAGTGCTGTTTACTTGTCCATTCCTCTGTGCTTAGTGATTTACCTGGGCTCCCAATTAACAGCACCATGATTTTTAGATTTTAAAATCTTTTTTCAAGTCACTCCATGACCCTGCCTCTCCCTCTCCACATTAATTTCTCCAGCCCTATCAACCCTCCGAGTCATGTGTGGTCAGTGGCGTGCAGAGGTCTGGTGATGCCCGGGGCAAATCTTGATTGTATGCCCCAAAGACTCAAGCATAAGGCCTAATATACTGAGAAATATTATGAGAAAGGAAAACATTTTAAATATATAAACACAGATGAAACATGAAATAAACGCTTTATTCGATTTTAATATAAATCAATCAAATTTATTAAGTTCTTTTCCCCACAAAACACCTGAACTACTTCACTTTTTAAGTGGGTCGGCGCAGACTCGATGGGCCAAATGGCCTCCTTCTGTACTGTATATTTTATGTTCTATTACAGCACCTCATTGACTTAAAGTCCTTGGAACACCCTGTGATCATGGAAGACACTATATAAATGCACATCTTTCTTTATCAGATCTCATTAAATAAAATCAGCATCAGAAACTGCCTCCTATATTTTTAAAAATCAACACACCTGCCATTACATTTTACCAAATTAATAGTAAAAATGCTCTTTTCCTAGGTTTTCCTTTCAGAGGAATGGCTAATAATTTATTGAGAATGCCCAATACATACAATCAATATTGCATTAATCATAGAACTTGAAGCTTTTTGTCTTTTTAGTCTTATTTTTGTTTTTGGAAGAGATTTAATTGTACTTTTAATCCAGTATTTCATTGCCATATTTTGGTAATATTTCAATTTTACTACTGGAAATCATTAAATTCAAAACAGATTTTTATTGACCAAGTTGTCATTCTAGTCTTTTCAGAATTTGTGTTTCACTCCTCTGACAACTCATGGGGCCAAGCCATCGAAAATTATACTGCTACTGATCAGAAACTGGCTGAAATTTTGAAAACATGGGCAATGCAAGGAAAATTTGCTCTAAAGTTTGCTGCAACAAAATCTCGGCTATCGCCCAACATAATGTTCGGGGGGGGGGGGGAGGGCTGGCAAACTCAGCTGCCCACCGCAGGAGGGAACGGAAAAGAAAACCACACAGCTCGTTAAAACGGTCACCTGCTGCCGTCCACACACCACTTTTGCGTTCAGTTTACATCGTCAACAACCGTGCCCGTGTGCGCCTGGGGCCAGCTGACCTGCCCTCCCCTCCCCACTCAAGTAACCGAAGTAGTCCGAAGTTACCTGCCCTCCCCATCAACAACGCTCGCGCGAGCGGGCCAACCCCTCTCCTTCGCTCGGCGGTTGCTCTCGGAATGCTCCGGGCACTTCCCAAGACGGCGCTCGGGACCGCCTCGAGCTGTTTACCGACACTCCATCCAAAAACACACACACACATAAGGGTCAGGTTTCGTGGGGGGTTGGGGGGGGGGGGTGGGGGGGGAGTGGCTGACAGGCGGAAGTGACGGCACCATGGGCCGGCCAGGCGGGAGGAGCTCGAGGTGCTTGGGGGCCAATGGCGGCGCGCCGGGAGAGCGCGCGGAGCGAGTGAGCGTGCACACGGGGTGAGGTCGTGCCACTCAACACTGCTAGCGTCCAACGTGCACACACTGAGCAAAGGTTAGGGTTTAACGCGTGTCTGCACACAGGGAAAAACACATTGATTTACAAACGCTGTTTGTTTGAGGTCCCACATCTGCCTGGAACGGGCACCTTCCTATTCACAACTGGCAGGAATAAGTTTATTTGTTATTTGTTAATCTGATTGAATGCCCCCATCCAATGGATGCCCGGGGCCAACGCACCGTCGGCCCCCCCCCTCTGCACGCCACTGTGTGTGGTCCCCTAATCCTTCATTATTGTGGAAAATAAAAGCTCATGGTGAGGGTGAAACATATTGGCATGGATTCAAGATTGGCTCACTAACAGGAAACAAAGTTGGTATTAATGGTTCTTTTTCTGGTTGGCAGGATGTGCCACGGATCAGTTCTGAGGCCTCAACTTCTTACAATTTATATAAATCACGTGGGTGAAGGGACTGAACGTATGATTGTTTAATTTGCTGATGACACAGGCATAGGTCGGAAAGTAAATTGTGAAGAGGTTGTAAGGAGGCTACAAAGGGACATTGGTTAAGTGAGTGGGCAAAAATCTGGCAAATGGAGTATAATGTGGGTAAATGGGAAACTCTATTTTGGCGGGAAGAATAAAAAAGCTTATTGTCTAAATATTGAGAGATTGCAAAGCTCTGAGGTGCAGAGGGATCTAGGTGTCCTCGTGCATGAATCACAAAATGCTAGTGTACAGGTGCAGCAAGTAATGAGGAAAGTTAATAGAATGTAATCATTTATTAGAGGGGGAATTTATTACAAAAGTAGGGGGGTTATGCTTCAGCTGGACTGGGCATTGGTTACACCACATCTGCAGTATTGTGTACAGTACTAGCCTCCTTACTTAAGGAAATATGTAAATGTGTCAGAAGATGTTTAGAGACAGTTTACTGGACCAATACAAGAATGTGCAGGTTGTCCTGTGAGAAAAGGTTGGAGAAGTTAAGCTAGCATCCACTAGAGCAATGGTTTTTCAAGCTGCAGGTCGCAACCTGTGGATGGGTCACAGGAGGGTGTTGGAAGGGTTGAAGGGCGGCATGGTTAGCACTGTTGCTTCACAGCTCCAGGGTCCCAGGTTCAATTCCCAGCTTGGTCACTGTCTGTGCGGAGTCTGCACGTTCTCCCTGTGTCTGCATGTGTTTCCACTGGGTGCTCTGGTGTCCTCCCACAGTCCAAGGTCGCGCAGGATAGGTGGATTGGCCATGCTAAATTGACCTCAGTGATTAAGTGGGGTTACGGGGATAGGCTGAGGGTGTGGGCTTAAGTGGGCAGCACTTTACAAGGGCCGGTACAGACATGATGGGCCGAATGTTCCCAATCCCAAAAGAAGCGCAAAATGGCCACTGCTGGTATTTAAAATGAGAATGGTAACTTCTACCGGCATTCAAAATGGGAATGGCTGCATTATCAGCCGTGCAGTCCGCCGATCAAAAGATGCAACAGTGAGCAGGTCATGTGCTCTGCACATACACTTGGCGCCAAAACGCCTCATACGCATGTGAATTTGGTGCGTAATCACAGAGGCGAGCTTCTTTTATTTTCTACCTGCCAGCACGCAAGGCAAGAGGGCTGTGAAGATGGATAATTTTGTTACAAAAAGGAGATGGCCAGAGACTCAAATAGGCTGTGTACCTACTGCCCAGGATCTTGCATCTGAATCAGCTGGAGAGAGCTGCGCAGCAGAGTCCATGGCAGGGTAGAGCAGTGCTTGTATTAGCTCTGAGTTTACAGAGATTAATTAATGACCTCATAGTTAAGGATCCTTGAGGGAGTATTGACCTTGGTGTGGTAGAATTCAAGATTCTGTTTAGGGGTGATAAAGTGGAGTCTCGCACTAGTGTCCTGGAATTAAACAAAGGAAATTACATTGGCTTGAGGACAGATTTGGCCCATATAGACTTGGGTCTGGAATTCCTTCCTTAAACTTATCCATCTGTCTAATTTTTTTTCCCCCTTTAAGATAATCTTTAAAACCTACCCCTTTGACCAAACGCCTTGAGCTGTTAAGAGTGCAATGTGAATGTTGTAAGTCCCATTCCTGGTATTTCAATTCTTTAGTCTAGGTAAGATGGTCATTGTTCTATTTCAGTTATATAACTTGGTGTTTTGTTTATTCAGTCCTACTTCCATTGCTTTTTAAAGTAGTAACGGTCTGCTGTTCTGTTCTGCGATGGTTCCCTAGGTCGTGGTTCTGACGGAGCGACCTGGGGCCCGGTCTACCTCTGGGGGCTTATTGAAGCTCTCCTTCCCGACCAGCTTCCCGAGCATCTTTGATATATACTCGGTTGGGCTCCTACCTTCGGTGCCCTCTGGTAACCCGACGATCCGGAGGTTCTGGCGCCGAGACCTGCTCTTGTGGTCATCTATTTCTGGCCTTCAGAGTCTTATGGGTCGCTGCCAACCTCGTTAGTTTGGCCTCCAACGAGGCTATTTGTTTGTCTTGTTCAGTGACCGCCTATTCCACTTTGCTGATTGTCGCTCCTTGGGCCGCCGGGCGTATTGCACCTTGTCTATCGACCCATCTATGGACGGCAGTGCGACCTCGATTGTAGTCTCCGTCGCCGACATTAGGTCCTCCTTTACTGCCTCACTATGCTTTTGGAGTTCTATTGAGATGACTCCATCAGCCTCTCTGTCAAAGACTGGAATGGCATTGACGACTCTGCTGTGTCCACCATGTTTGGATTTGTGTTGCCACTTGCGTCAACTGGCTCCGATGCTGAGACTGTGCGCTGCTTACTTTTGCTCCTCTTGCATCCTGTCTGGTGGTTCGCTGGCATCCCAAACTGGTCGATGAGGATTGGATTGATGCGGCTTTTTCCAAGCTTGGTGCCCGTTCGTCGGGTCAAAGAAAGAGTTCCTAGATGGGAGCCACCTTTTGTGCGACTGCTCAGCTCATGGCCGCCACCAGAAGTCTAAACATAATAAATTTGAAAGGTAAGAATTAACCAGCTGGTCCATCAAGCCTCCCAGAATCCTGGCATTAGGGACATCATGATCCAGTACACATTCCCATTCCCCTGGCACATGTACCCACCTGTCCACCATCAGGCGTGTAATAGGGGCTGGTTTAGCACAGTGGGCTAAACAGCTGCCTTGTAATGCAGAACATGGCTTGTAATGCAGAACAAGGACAGCAGCGCGGGTTCAATTCCCGTACCAGTCTCCACGAACAGGCACCGGAATGTGGTGACGAGGGGCTTTTCACAGTAACTTCATTGAAGCCCATTTGTGACAAGCGATTATTATTATTATCTCCTGCAAGAGGCAAAAGGAAAGTCAACCAAAGGCCCAGCTGCTCTGACCCTCTTCGGCAATCAAAATTAGTCCAGGAGATGATTTAGATAATGGACATACACTTTGTATTGTACATACATTATTTACAAGCTGTAATCTTCCCAGTCAGGAAGTGGCCCAGTTTTTCATGTGTAATAATTGTTATTTCCTTGGATACGTTTCTCTGCAAGGTCATAGAAGATGCATCTTCTAGGTTATGGGGATCGGAAACCCAATCCAGACTGCAAGCTCTATATATACCAGATATACTCGAGAAAAAGTTATGTTTCTGGGGCAGCACGGTGGTGCAGTGGTTAGCACTGCTGCCTCACACCGCTGAGGACTGGGTTCGATCCTGGTCCCGGGTGGCTGTCCATGTGGGGTTTGTACATTCTCCATGTGTCTGCGTGGGTCTTACCCCCACAAGCCAAAATGATGTGTTGGGTAGGTGGATTGGCCATGCTAAATTGCCCCTTAATTGGGAAAAAAAAGGTACTTTAAATTTATATTTAAAAAAAAGGTTGTGTTTCTAAGACTAAATGTTAGCCAAAAGGTCGAAGGGTGGACTTTTACACGAGTAATGGTTTAGAAGAGTTGAAATTCACTGTCTCCCATCAATGGCTATTGCAGCGTTGTCTGGTCAGATACAGAACCTGCTAACCCTGCCATCAAAAGTAGCAATAAAGGAGTCCAAAAAGTAATTTCATTGTTGAATTTTCATTTGTAAGTAACTAATACCCATTGGGACAGAAATGAATTTGTGTACACTAGAGTTTAGCTCAGTGGGCTAAACAGCTGGTTTGTGATTCAGAACAAGGCTAGCAGCGCGGGTTCAATTCCTGCATCAGCTTACCCGAACAGGCGCCGGAATGTGGCGACTAGGGACTTTTCTCAATAACTTCATACTAGTGTCAATAAAAGGTTATTATTATTATTAATCAAATTTCTCTAATTACTCACTTACAGTCGTGGTTGCACCACAATATTAAGTGAAACATTAGTTCCCATAGGAATCAATGTTAAAACTGTTGTCAGGTTCTATTAGACTCTCCTAATCAAAAAAAAATGGCACCATTGATAAAAGAGCAGCTTTCAAAGGCAATTTAAAAAAAATTGGATTGTAGGAGCCCCATCTCGGCACTTCTGCACCCTTGGGATTTGTATTTCCACACGGTCGGAGCTCTGAATTTGAACCAGGTATGAATCTTGAATGGGAATGCAAGTCCTGGAAGAGAAGTGGCGAAAGGGTGGTTCAGGGAGTGGGTGAGGCTACAAACTGAGGAGTGGGAGGTGTTGCAACCCTGGGAGGGGGATGGCTGCAACTATGCGGTTGGGGATGGGAAGACATTGAAACTCGGGAGGGGGAAGAGGCTGCAAGCCAGAGGTTGAAGGAGGGAGCGGCCACAATTCAGAGGTTAGGGAGGGGGGAGAGGCTGCAACACTGATGTTGAAGGGGGGAGAGGCTGCAACTCAAGAGGTTGGGGAGGAGGAAGAGGCCACAATTCAGAGTAGGGCAGAGGCTGTAACTCGGGGAGCGGGGAAAGGCTGCAATTATGGGAGTCAGCAGAGATTTCTCCAAAATGGCACCAATCGGCTCGCACAGGAACCAATGTTAAAGTGAATAGTGCTCATTGTGATTTCAGGCCCCATTAACTTACAGACATTACAGCAAAACAATGTTAAATGAGTACTTGTGTACAAATTTATACAACTTAATTCAATTTTGTCATGGCTAGTTGTCTTCACTAATGCTGTTTTCCCTCCAACTCACCGGTTCATAGGCTGAAATGTCTAACTTTATGGGAGTCTCTCCATGTTACTGATGTAGGTCAATCTGTATCATTCTTTTGTCGGTGTTTAATTATAGACCAATAAAATGCGATAAGCCAGTGTTCTGCGGGAGACGCAGTGAAGCCTTGGTATTCTGTCGCACTACAAAATAGTTTCTCTTCATAAGCCTGGCAAACCAGGGCTACCTTTGAAATCTGTGATGCCTATAGATTCATGAGAATCTGCGAGTCTGTTCTAGCAACTTTCATTTCTGTATTTTGAAACTTCATTTTCCATCTTGGTTCACATGCTGTTTGCACATTATTCCTAGGCATCTGCCTCATCTGTGTAGCGAGCTTCCTCCAGTCTCTAATATTATTTTCTGTTATCTTGCTTTCTTTAGCTCATGGTTTTTCAAAGTGCCGGTCGTGACCCGCTGGTATCGGGAGGGATGCAGAATGATTGGTGGGCATCCTGCAGCGGTCCCGATCGCAGGAGAAGCGCCCAATGGCCACTATTGGCATTTCTATTGAGAATGGTGGCTACTGCCGTCTTTTAAATGAGACGAAATAAGGCTGTGTGCAGTATTCCGGCTAGAAGTGGCAGTAGTGAGCAGGGCACACACCCTGCATGTACATGTCATGTCAAGCGCACCGTATGTACCTGCTTTTGGCACCAAGTCACAGAAGAGAACTACTTCCATTTTCTAGCTGCTGGCAAGCAATGCCAGGGGACTGTGAAAATGAATCATTTTCTTATCAGAAAGAGATAGCCAGAGACACAGAGGCAGTGTACCTACTGGACAGGATCTCATGATTGAATCTGGTGGAGAGATCTGCTTGGGAGAAGACAGTGCTAGTGTTAGCTCTTTACAAAGCTCTGGGGCCTCTGGTTAACAGCCAAAAAGAAAAAAAACTTAACTTGTGAACAAAGCAGGAAAAGATGATTTCTTGAGGTATGGTTTTGTCAAATGTGCTATTGCAAACAATGATGCAAAGCCCAGGTGTGTTTTTAAAGATACATTTAGAGTACCCAATTCATTTTTTTTCCCAATTAAGGTGCAATTTAGCGTGGCCGATCCACCTGCCCTGCACATCTTTTTGAGCCCAGATGTGTTATATGCAGAGAAGTACTTTGAAATGAAGGCAGGAGTTTTTAAGATTTTGAAAGAGAAGTGATGGGTGAAAAATTTATTTTGAGATTGAGATCCCAGAGTCAGTTATTAAATTTCAGTGGACTCCAAATGAAAAGACTATCCTGCTGTACTTTGCCTGTGATATGACAGTAAAAACACACCAAAAACACATGAGATTGGCACCATTCTGAATTAGCATTTCTCAGGATATCCAGTGCTGAGTAAAACGAGCGTTTTGTTGCTGTTGCTCTTCATGACCTACATGTGCGAGGTTTGATTTTCCGTTCTCACAAAGATGAAAATGGCACAAAGGAACTGGCTGAACTCTACAGCTCTACATTGCCCTCTCCTCCTGTGAACCTGACTGGAGTGAGATCATGAGGACCAAGAAGGCTCCTCTTTCGCATTAAAGATAAGCGAACATGGCATTTTCCACGAAGGCCGGGTAGCGTGGGTCCCGAAGGTCGGGTGGTGTGGTTCCCAAAGGTCGGCCGCTTGGCAAATGTGGGTCCCTGGTTTAAAAAAAAGTTTGAAAAACACTGCTCTACCTGCTGCATAATTATTTGTCTTCTCTGCAAGTTTGAGCGGGGCTGTGTATCTGCCTTACCGTCTTGATACAGCATTGTCACATTCAAGGGCAGGATTGATGGGCATGCAACAGTGAGGTGTTAACCGTGACATCCTGTGTTGACTTTTGCAGGCATGAGTTTAACAATTTTGGTCCATCCTCCCTTCCAGCAGATAGCACCATATCTACCCAATACCCTGTGCTTGAGGACCCAGCCTAGTTCAGGCTTGACATTGTGAATTCTGGCGTGAAGAACGCACACTGTGAAAGATGTGAACGCACAACTGATGGAATGGAAAAAAAAATCTATAGCAGATAAACATGGTGATGCAGAGCACATTAACAAAGGGAGAAACATAAACAGAGAGTAACACAGAGTAAAAATAAATGAACAGATGTGGCAAAATCAACAAAGCGACTCTTCCAAAATCTAATGTGGATGTGTAAGCTAAGTGCTTCCAAACTGGACATATAAATTGTTGCAGCATTGACATTTTCTTTGTGCTTTTAGGATAGTTTTAAAAATCAAAGGACTCAGCAAGCAGCATCATTGCAGTCTTTCTGACCTCAACCTTGCTGCCAAAGCCTGTCTTGAGCACCCCTGATCCCTCTTACCACTTTGTAAAAGAAACAAAGCCCTCAAGAAATCACTGCCAAATCTTTTTTCGAAGAAACACCTGTTCAACAAAATAACACATGAGAGAGACCTTGTGTTAGTTCAAAATCTATATTATAATTATTTGAGTTTGGATCCAAGTTTCTATAGAGATGAATTACCTGCTAGACGAGCAGCACAGTTCAACTAATGCTAATTGCTGTATCTTGTATTACAATTGTGTGGCAACCGAAGTGTGCAATGATTTTCTGTGTTTCATTTTAAGGTTTGAAACATCACAGATTGAATGGTGATTCAAAGCCTAATTTTAGCCATGCCTGTCGCAGGGTTGAGTGTATTAATATATAAGGGCACCTAGAATATGAACATTTACAAAATAGATGGCAAAATTGGTGAAGAATAGTTTCCTTCGAATTACGAATCTTTTCAAAAAAATATATTTTTATTGGCATTTTGCATTTATTATCCAAACTCTGCAGAATAACACACAAACTCTTCTGGTCCTGGCACTTTTCCTGACTGCATGGAATTAACGTATTCCACAATTTCGCCCAGCTCTAGCAGTGCTTCCAGTCCTTGTTTCCTGTCCTCCCCACCTCCATATGTCCAGTCCAGCGACGGACTGTTCCATCCTCGAGCTGCCCTCTGGGGGCTTGAAGGTGTATAGCCCTCGGTAGAAGTTTACAAAGGCCTCGTTAACCTCTTTTGGGTCTGCTACCATTTCTGTCTCTAACCTGCACTATCCCTTTTGTGGCTGCCTGTTTTCTCAGTTGGTGTGCCAGCATGCAGCTGACCTTGTCTTTGTTCTCGTAGGGAGCTCCCTGTGCCTGGCAGAGCTGGTGGACAGTCTTCCTGTGGAGAGCCATTCACATTCCATCTCAGCTTTTTCCTCTCCACCAGCAGTTCTATGGTTGTGGCCAAGGAGTAACCCCGATCTACCTCGAGTATGGAGTCGATCAGCCGCTGCTTGGCTGCCCTTTCTTTCTTATCCCTAAGGGCTCTAATCACTGCCTTCAATGCCACCCAGAACGTGGAGGGTGAGACCCCCCCATTCTGATTGCATCGATGGCTTGGGATATCTTTGTGCAGAATTCCTTATTGGTGAGGAGAGCTGCATCCAGCCTCCATAGGGGATGTTGGGCCTGGCCCTTCTTCAACCTCACATCAGTGTAGTGTGGCGCGAGGTGGAACATTACAATTGTGGAGTATTCCATCGTTGTTGCTTCTGGAAGCACCATCTTCCCTACGGCAAAGAAGTCTGTGTGAGTAGGAGGAAAAGGAGATTTTTTTTCTCTCTTGGGTGGTTGAACCTCCAGTGTCGCCTCCCCCGGCCAATCTGCTACATACAGGTGTTTAATTCCTGTGCCATACCTGACACATTTCCTGTCCTGGTGTTGGATCCATCCATTGTTGGGTCCTGTACAGCTCCACGTCCCCATGTACTGTTCCCTGCTCCGATGCTGAGGTTTCCCTCACTTCGTCTTTTAAAAAAATTAATTTAGAGTACCCAATTCTTTTTTCCACTTAAGGGTAAATTTACCGTGGCCAATTCACTTACCCTGCATATCTTTAGGTTGTGGGGATGAGACCCACGCAGATATGGGGAGAATGTGCAAACTCCACAGAGGCAATGACTCAGGGCCGGGATTGAACCCTGGTCCTCGACGCCGTGAGGCAGTAGTGCTAACCCTGTGCCACTCTGTGGTCACTCCTCCCGTCGCCTTTGCTGGCTTTTTATCTGTGCGGTTTGATTTTTCCCATCCTGTTTGGCAGTGTGGTTAATGTGTGGTTAAACTGGGGGGTTATGAGTACTTTTGCTGCCTCTTTGTCGGAGTTAAAAGGCCACAGTCGTAGTTCTTAGACGAGAGTCACCTTTCGTGCAACCACTCAGCTCACGGCCGCCACCGGAAGTCCACATATTTTGATTGCAATTTAAATTGCTGTAAAAATATTTTATATTTCTGTACCATATTTAAACACCTATTCTTTATTCATTCAAATAATGAACTTCCTTTAAGCCATCACCTCAAGCTCCCTTATAAAATTGAACAGTACTACCGGAGCGTTATTTAATGCAATGATACAGTTATGAAAGGAGTGAAATGTTTTCTGGCGATGTGCCATATTGTTCCATATTTAAAAGCATGCTGAGCTGATAGTGGAGCAACGTGGATAGCAACTGTGCAGGTGTCCAACTCCAACCCATTCACTGTGGAGAAATATAATTGGGTGATGGAAGGGAATGGTGAACTAAGCTAAAGCACCCCTTTATTTTAAAATGAGCTGTGAAAATTGTGTCCCCTTTTAAGAATCAAAATTCAACACTGGCCACAAAGCAACCTCCGTGCTGCAGGTTGAGATGAGGGAGATGAATTAAGGGCACCTGACAGTGGCGTACAAAACTGAGCTGATTTGTTTGATTGAGTTTTTGTAAATCCTCACATCATCAATTAACTCAAAATTCACTCAAAATAAACTGACCATTAACCCTTTGAGAACTGACATAGAGTTTCTGCACCAAAATTATTTAACCAAAGCTGATTTCTCCCTGACAAAATATCACATCCATTTTGCCAGGCTCTTTGTCATTTATTCTCGACTATAATTCCTTGTCATGCATTCTATTCTTTATTCATTCAAATAATGAACTTCCTTTAAGCCATCACCTCAAACTCTCTTACAAAATTGCACAGTACTGCCGGAGCGTTATTTAATACAATGATCCAGTTATGAAAGGAGTGAAATTTGATGTTCAGAAATGGATTAAAATGATCAGTCAGCAAGTAATTGTTTATCATTTTTCATTTGAATTGTTTATTTGTACATTCTTCAGTTGATAGCAAATATTGTTCATTTGCTGCCAAATGAAGAGGTATTCTGATCAGAATTATGATGTGAAGCTGGTGTCCATCATTGTTTTAAAAGTCTACTTTACAGCCCTTTTCTGTTGCTAATTGAGCTGGATTATATAGGACCAGGTAGAAAGCCAAGGCCCAACTGGTTAATCTGGGTAACTGCTGGAAATGAATGTGAGAAGTTGTTGAGATGAGGGCATGAAAGGTCACTCACTGTAAATTGCTAGATGAAGAGAGAAATCTGCTTTTTTAATGCCTTTGCAAAATCCTTCACATCCGATGAAATGCTATTGAAAAATAGTCGTTGTTGCAATATCGGAAAATGTCCCAACTAATTTGCGCGTAATGAGATTCCACGAACAGTAATTTAAAAAAAAAATCAGAACTGTTTTAGGACTGTTGCTTAAAGAGTAATTGTTGGCCATGACGCCAGAAAAATTCCCTGCGTTTCCTTGAATCGTAGTGTAGGATTATTTTCTGTCAATCTCATGTGGTCTTGGCTTCAAGGTGAGACTTCGAGCAGTGAAGCACTCCATTAACAATACACTTAAGAGTTAGATTATGGGGCAGCACGGTGGTGAAGTGGTTAGCACTGCTGCCTCACAGCGCTGAGGACCCGGCTTCGATCCCAGCCCCGAGTCATTGTCCGTATGGAGTTTACCCATTTTCCCAGTTTCTGCGTGGGTCTCACCCCCACAACCCAAAGATGTGCAGGGTTGAATTGGCCATGCTAAATTGCCCCTTGATTGAAAAAAGATTATTGGGTACTCTAAATTTTTAAAAAAAGAGTTAGCTTAGATTATGTGCTCAAATCTCTGAAGGGGGTTTAAAAACATCAACTTCTGAATTAAGCAAGATAATTATCACTGGATACTGGATGGTGTAGATTTGCTGAGGCAAATCTTCCCTCAAATAATAATGATAATGATAAAATGTTAGACCTATATATGCAAAATAATAACCTTGCAAGAATGTGTTATCTTAGAATCATACAATCCCAACAGTGCAGAAGGAGACCATTTGGCCCATCGAGTCTGCACTGACCCTCCGAAAGAGCACCCTACCTCGACCCAACTCCTTGCCCTATCCCCGTAACCCCACCAGGGTTCAATTTAGCATGGCCAATCACATAACCTGCACATCTTTGGAATGTGGGAGGAAACTGGAGCACCTGGAGGAAACCCACATAGACACAAAAAGAATGTGTAAACTCTAGACAGTCACCTGAGATCGGAATCAAATCCAGGTCTCTGGCGCTGTGAGGCAATGCTAACCACTGTGCCACCCTTGTAGGACAGTATGACTTTGAACACAGAACCTGAATTCCCAAAGGCTGGTTTACTGTTTATATTCACTGGATTGATGTTTGTTGTTATACTCTGATTTCTGGTGGTCTGTGAGTAATTTAGCGCACACATTTTTAAAAACAGTAAATCAATTAATGGCCACTTAAGGGCCTCCTCTTGCTGCCACTAGTCAAATAAGTAGTGCTGGGGGTGTCCATGTCATGTGATGAGGTAATCGAGTTTTCCTTGGCGAACAGGCTGTGGCCTGAGGTTGGGGGCAGTGGTACCTCCTGTTTAGGTACCTTATGCTTGCTTACACAGTAATCGCCCTCTGCTACCCAGGGCCTGCCCGACTACACCTAGCAATGTTGCCCCACTTACATTGTACGGTCTCCAGCGAACATCTGCGTCGGGGAGCATTGAGGTCAAAGAAGGAGTCACCGTTCCCAGTGGCGCTGCAGACCTGATGGAGACAGAACATCCTATCTCATGTGCGGATAGAGTGAGCCAGACAAAATTGCGTTTTGTGTTCCCGGGCTGACAGTGCCGGCCTCGCTCAATTTTCCAGCCAGTGAGTCGGGCCACCAATTCTGTATGAAATCCAGACCATAAATATCTATGTAAATACGCACGTATACATTTAGTAGCCTGTTTAGATCAACATTACAAAATGGTCAGTGAGACAAAGTGTAGGAGCACCTCCAACAATAGCAGATTCAGGACATTTATACTTTCCCAGCATTATTATCGATTAAATACAAATAATTCATATAACTTATTTTGTTTTCAGATTCTGGAGCTGTTTTTACATTTGGTAAAAGCAAATTTTCAGACAATGTTCCCAGCAAGTTCTGGCTAAAAAATGACAAAGCTGTCTCTATCAGCTGTGGGGATGAACACACTGCATTCATAACTGGTGAGTCATTAGCCCCAACTTGGAAAATATTTATTTATTTCTCCGTATGTGAAGATGAGGCAGAATTTCGTTTTGCTTTGAATGTTCAGCTAGAGTAATAAATAAGCATCACAGAAATAAAAATACAATTTTTATTACGTCAACATCCACTGTAAGAATAAAAATACACGAAAATATTTTGAAGGTTGGGGCTTGGGTGTGTAAGCGGGGATTGTATGCTAAAGAGGATTTCTTGGTTTTCCTGGGACCGGGCAAGGGGGAAGGAGACCCGGGCGGGGACCTCCATGCAGGCTGGTTTAAGCCGGCCAGTGAACGGGAGTGACGTGGGGTGAGGGGCTGCAGCCATCGAGCCTGGTAGAACAAGTTCCGGTGAGTCTAGCCGGGGTGAAAAGTTGGGGAAGGAGCCGAGGTTGGGGGGGGGAAGAGTTTACAAGAGGAAATGGAGGGGAGGAGTCTGGGAGGAGGTGGGAGTGGGCAGTGTCTACAGTTCATGGGTGTCATTCACGATAATCTTTTGGGGATTGGATGGCATTGAATATCAGGGTAGGGGTTGGGGGGGTGGACCGCATATGTCAATAGTGACCATAGGTGATTCCTGATTCCTTTTTCTTTTTCCTTTTTTTCCACCCTGGGAAGGTTTGTTTTATTTGATGCTTATATTATCAGGTGGGCCGTTGTTTGGGGTGGTGGGAGAATGGGATCATTGTTGTTGATAAGGGGATTGACATTGTATTTGTTACCGTTTACTGTTTGTTGGTGGGGTGTAAATTCTGAAGAAAATGTGAAAATGGAGAATAAAGATATTTTTAAAATATATATTTTGAAGACAAGCAGGGCAGTACGGTGGCACAGTTGTTAGCACTGCTGCCTTATGGCGCTAGAGACCCAGGTTTGATTCTGGCCTTGGGTGACTGGTGTTTGCATACTCTCCCCATGTCTGGATAAAAGCAAATTACTGCGGATGCTGGAATCTGAAACGAAAGAGAAAATGCTGGAAAATCTCAGCAGGTCTGGCAGCCAGACCTTGAGTTTGTCAAAGCCAGACTCAAAACGTTAGCTCTTTCCTCTCCCTACAGATGCTGCCAGACCTGCTGAGATTTTCCAGCATTTTCTCTTTCGCTCCCCATGCCTGCGCGGGTTTCTTCCGGTGCTCGGTTTCCTCCTATAGTCCAAAGATGTGCTGGTGAGGTGGTTTGGTCATGATCAATGTACAGAGTTACAGCGATAGGGTGGGTGAGCGGGCCCAGGTAGAGTGTCCTTTCAGAGGGTTGATGTAGATTCAATCAGCCAAATGTCCTCATTCTGCACTGGAGGGATTCAATAGATAATAGGTCAGAATGATTTATGTATCCAGGTGCACATAAAATTTATTTCACCTTGATTTTCCTCCGACAATATAATTGTTTGGGGGAATAAAACCCCATACACATCATAGAATTTACAGTGCAGAAGGAGGCCATTCGGCCCATTGAGTCTGCACCGGCCTTTGGAAAGAGCACCCCACTTAAGCCCACACTTCCAACCTATCCCCATAACCCAGTAACCTCACCTAACCTTTTTGGACGCTAAGGGCAATTTAGTATAGCCAATCCACCTATCCTGCACGTCTTTGGTCATGGTACTTGCTGTCCATCCTGGAGTCTGACCAGGCTAGTTTTTGTTAACTATGCATGGGAGTGAACTTTTGATGGCGGCCATGGTGTGAGTGGCTGCGCATTTGGCAGCTTCCGCTCGAGGCTGTTTGTTTGGATCTTCTCCCCGCTTGCAGAGTGGATCTTGTAGAAAAGAGGTAGAATTGGCTGGAGAAAAGTTTAACTCCGCTTATGGATGGATCCACGGACCAGAAGTGGTTCGAGAAAAAGGGAGCAGTTGGAGCAAAGGGAATCTTCGTGCGCCACAAGACATGACAAGATGGCAGAGGGTGAAGGGTCTGCCTTGCCTGTTCAGTCAGCTCCGATTTGTGGGAACCACAGGGGGTATTCTTGGGGGGGGGGGGGGGTAGACACAGGGTTCCAGGGGTGGCGGAGGGTGGGGTTGAGCGATTTGGGGACCTGTTTGTGGGGGGAAGCTTTTTGAGATGAGAGGGGTTGGTAGAGGAGTATGAGCTGCCTAGCAGGAATGGGTTCTGGTACTTGCAGGTTCGGGATTTTGTGAGGAAGCAGGTGCCGTCCTTTCCTGACCTCCTGCCCCCGGAATTGCAGGGTAAAGTGATGTCAAAGGCAGGGGTTGGTGAGGGCAGTGTGTCGGAGATTTATAAAGAGTTTGTGGACTGGGAGGCGCCACGAGAGGAGAAGTTAAGCGGAAGTGGGAGGAAGAGCTGGGGAAAGTGCTGGAGGCTGGGTTATGGGAGGAGGCTTTGAGAAGGGTGAATGCACCCTCTTCGTCTGCTTGGCTTAACCTCATCCAATTTAAAGTCGTTCACAGGGTGCATATGACGGTGTCCAGAATGAGCAGGTTTTTTGAAGGGGTGCAGTATAAGTGTGGCCGGTGCGTGGGGTGGTGCGCGAACAATGTCCACATGCTTTGGACCTGTCCGAAGCTGGAGGGATTCTAGCAGCTGTTTGCTGACGTGATGCCTGAGGTGCTGAGGGCAAAGGTGGTCCTGAGTCAAGAAGTGGCAATCTTTGGATTGTTGGAAGACCCGGGAGTCCAGGGGTTAGAGAGGCCGACATTTTGGCCTTTGCCTCTTTGGTAGCCCAGAGACAGATCTTGTTGGGGTGGAGTGACTCGGGGCTGCCAGGCCCAGGTGTGTGGGTGAGCAACCTCGTGGAATTCCTCAGTTTGGAAAAGTGGGTTGAGGGTAACAGAAGGGAGGGTGGGGAGCGGGGTGTTGGTTATTTATTTGTTGTAAGATTTTGTGTTGTTCTATTTGGTCTGTGTGTGTTTGATATATATTGTGTGTGTGTGTGTGTGTGTATAGTATACATGTGTGTGTATATATATATATATATATATTATATATATATATATTTTATATATATATATAAGTATATGTGTACAAATACCTTAATAAAAACATTTTAATAAAAACTATGGGATGAGAGTGTGATACACTGCTGGAAGAATGAACAAACACTGTGGGAATTTTAATCTTTGCGTTAAACGTCGAAATTTACTTGAGAATTTTCACTCTGCAGTAAATCAACCAGTCAGAATTAGAGTGCAACCAATATGGTGGGATATTGAGTTTTAAGAAGAGTTTAAGGTGGGATATAGCATTACTAGTTATACTGCAAGAACATAGAACCATGACAACTAGTAGGCAGCGACCCGATCAGGCACGATGGTACAATGGCTTGCACTGCTGCCTCACAGCTCCAGGGACCTGGGTGCGATTCCCATCTTGGGTGACTGTTTGGAGTTTTCACGTTCTCGGAGTGTCTGCGTAGGCTTCCTCTGGGTGCGCAAGTTTCCTCCTCTGGGTGCTCCAGTTTCCTCCCACAGTTCAAGGATGTGCAAATCTAGGTGGATTGATCAGGCTAAATTGTCCTTTGGCATCTAAATGTTATGATGTGGAGATGCCGGCGTTGGACTGGGGTGAGCACAGTAAGAAGTCTTACAACACCAGGTTAAAGTCCAACAGGTTTGTTTCAAACACGAGCTTTCGGAGCACGGCTCCTTCTTCAGGTGATTCACCTGAAGAAGGAGCCGTGCTCCGAAAGCTCGTGTTTGAAACAAACCTGTTGGACTTTAACCTGGTGTTGTAAGACTTCTTACTGTGCTCACCCCAGTCCAACGCCGGCATCTCCACATCATGGCTACCATTGACACCGCAAACTGCCGGCTCAAAGTGGAGAGGATCTCCAGGAAGATCGCGGATTCACCTGAAGAAGGAGCCGTGCTCCGAAAGCTCGTGTTTGAAACAAACCTGTTGGACTTTAACCTGGTGTTGTAAGACTTCTTACTATCTAAATGTTAGACAGGGTTGCCTGGGTGGGGGTGCTCTTTCGGAAGGTTGGTGAAGACTTAATGGGCCAAATGGCCTCCTTTTGCACTGTAGGGATTCTATGAGAGATTCTATTTACGAACAGCTCATTGTTGCTTCACTTTTTCTCTTAGGACTCACATCGTCTTGCCTTCTGGGATCCTTCCGAAAGGTTTTCTTCAGAGCTTTGTCCATCACCTATTGCAGTGAACCCTCCCAAAGGGTTCTCTTTTTCAGGGCTGGATGCCTGGATGGATTATTGAAAAAGCCTTTTAGTCCTGGCTTCAAAGTCTTTAATCTAATCTCTGGGTTAAACATCTGTCTTTTTATGTCATTCACCTCCCATTACTCTTTTGGACCTTGTGTATGGTTCATATGACCATATTTGGTCATTCTTACTTCCTTATCAGCTCTCAAGTTTAGACTAATTTCACTCCCATAGCATCCCACAATTTGTGAGACCTGCTAATAAACATTTATGATGGCCGTTCAGTACAGCTGTTCTGCGCTCTTATCAGGCTGTTGAACCAGACACATTTAATGTCTCCACATATTACTGTATACATACAAACCTTGTTCTTAATTTCTAATTATTTCCAATTTCTAACAATTCACATAATAGCACAAGAAAGTAGGAGATGAGAATATTGCTTCCACTAGTTGTATAAAAGGCAATATAAAAAATGAAATACCAATGAAATTTATATCTTTCCTGAATGGTTAGTCATTTAGACTTACCAATTTTTCAACACAAGGAAAATCTCATTGGAATGAATGGCACCTAAATTGTATCCATTGTGATACTTGTAATGCTTACTTCTGAACTATTATCTTTCATCATTTAGCAGTTAACAGCAGTGCTAAATGAACAGAATGTTCCCCCAGTTAAATATTGGGAAGACTGAAGCCATTGTTTTCGATCCTCACTTCAGACTCGCTAGCTATGGATTCTATTCCTCTCCCAAGGCGATAGTGAGATTAAGCCAGCTTCTTTGCAATCTCAGTCGGTTTTATTTAATTCCGAGATGAGTGTCTAATCTCATATTTGCACCATCGCTAAGACTATCTATTTTCAACTTCGTATCATCGCTCAACTTGCCCCTCAGCTTCTACTAAAATTCACATCTCTGTCTTTGTATGCTCTAGATTCCACCATTCCAACGCACTCCTGGCATGTCTGTCACATTCTACCCTCTTGAGGTAATCCAAATCTCGATTGCCTTTCTCTTAACTTGCAGCAAGCCCTGTTCCCCTATTAACTCTGAGCTGACAGACCTGTGTTGACTCCCGGTCAAACAAGATCCTGATATTAAAATTCTCATCCTCGCTTTCCAATCCCTCCATGGCCTCACCTATACTTATCTCTGTAATCTCTTCCAGCCTCAAAATCCACCTATACTCTTCTAGTTCTGGTCTTTCATGTAAATCCGGATGAACCTTCAGTTGCCTGGGTCGCACGCACTGTCATGCCCTTCCTACACCTCTGTGCCTCTATCACAGTTTCCTATTTTGAGACACTCCTTAAAACTTACCTCTTTTGCCAAATTTTTGGTCATCTGACCTGATGTCCTTCCACATGATTATGTGCCATACTTTGTTTTGTGATGCTTTTGTGAAGCGTCCTGTAATGTCTAAGTAAAGGTGCCATATAAATATAGGTCACTGTTGTTCCACTGAAAGCAGTAGGCAATAATGCTGCACGTGAAGCCATAACTACTGTGTTTCCCAAGTCTATGTTGAATGACACAGCCAAAATACTGCAGATGCTGGAAATCTGAAATAAGAACAGAAAATGCTGGAAATGCTCAGCAAGGCAGGTAGCACCTTTGGACAGAGAAACACAGCTAACTTTCAGGTAGATGACATAGTAGCAGAAATGCTGCAAAAAAGACAATTGAGACATCAAGGAGGAGATTTACCATGCAATCAGTTTTTTTTATAATTTTGCAATCATTTTAATTTCTTTCCTCTTTTAATATGCTCCTTAATGCCTACATTTTCTGATAATTTACCCCAATATCTCCCTTGTGTGCCTCAGAGCCAAATTGTGCATTAATCCTCCTGTGGTTCTGCTTAGTGCATTTTATGACGTTAAAGGTGCTGTCGAAGTGGAAGGTTTTGTTGTTGTGGATCAGGTGTGGGGTGGAATGTTTTCCTTGAATCTTTAGGGTCGAGGCTTTTTCCTTGTGTATGTATTTTTAAATTGTTAACTCTTTCTTTACCATCACCAATTATTTATATCTGAAAACATATTAACTAGATTATTTCAAGAAAATAAAATACTCTTGCAGCTGGATATTTGGTCATGATCATTTGATGAATATTTTACTCCCAGGCTGCCACCACTAATGCTTGTCATTAGTTACTATGGCATGATTTTTCCTATTCCAGTCTCGCACAAAAGGATCCTGTTAGATGTATTTGAACTCAGCATTTCATTGCAGAAGATCTGAAGGGATTATGGGAAGGGCTGCAGCTCCAGTATACTATGTAATTTTGTGAGCTTCACATTGGGGATGTTAAAAAACAAAACAAATTTGAGACGGTAAGATCAAAGCAGGAAATTAGATGAGTTGATTTTGGGGAACATTATACGCATTGAACAATACCTGCCTTCTTTCATCAATTAATTTAGACATGGGAGACAGACAGATCATATGTTCAGAGATGTGCATGTTGAGGAACAATGTGAAGTATGGAATCAAGCGACACATGAAGCATATTTATTTTTTTTAACAGAAAATGGCAAGTTATATATCTTCGGGAGCAACAATTGGGGTCAGCTAGGTTTGGGAACAAAGAACACCATCAACAAGCCCACTTGTGTAAAAGGTAAGGCTTTTTGCCCGGACCCTCCTTTGCATCCTTATAGCATCCGGAGTTCTTGGATTCCATAGCTTTTAATTGATTTGACAGAAACAATGACATATGAAGCTCGGGTAGTTCCTGAATGTAATTTATGGTTTCTAAAAACAATATGGCAGAAGTATGACAGCACATTTATTCTGACTTTTCTTGTGCGGAAAATTCTCCAATACTGCCATTATACTTGTTTTCTATATTTAGTAATATCAAAATATGAGAAATTAAGCTTAAATCTATGTTTTAATATTGTTAGGAACTGGGGTGGGATTCTCTCAGCCGGGGGCCAGGCCGAAGGTTCCCGCGACTGGTGCGAATTGCGTCACGCTGCCCTGATGCCGGCACGCGATTCTCCGCTCATCGGAAAATTGGCGTCAGCGTGGTTGGCGCGGCGCCAGTCGGGGGCCGCTCTACGCGGCCAGCCGCCAATTCTCGGCCCAGGATTTGCCGAGCGGCCGTTGTGAAAACGGTGAGTCCTGCCGGCGCTGCTCTCAGCCGGCGGGAACTCGGCGTGGAAGGGTCGGGGGCGACCTTGAGGGGGAGGGGGAGTGGGGTCAGATCCCGGGGTGGCTCCAATGTGGCCTGGCCCGCGATCGGGTCCCACTGATCAGCGGGCCGGCCTCTCTGCCCGAGGGCCTTGTTTCTTCCCGCCGGCCCCTGTAGCCCTGCACCATGTTGCGTCGGGGCCACTATGCATGTGCGTGTTGGCGCCAGTGCCACTGTGCATGCGCAGATCCTGCGGTGCCCAGTTTGTGCCAGGATCAGCAGCTGGAGCGGCGTGAACTACTCCAGTGCTGTGCTGGTCCCCTATAGTGGCCAGAATTAGTTGTGGGGTCGGCCCGTTCATGCCGTCGTAAAACGCGACGGCGTTTATGACGGTGTGGGCACTCTGCCGCAGGATTAGAGAATCCCGTCCCAGGTTGGGGACTAGAAACTTTTTTTCTAAAAGAGAAAATTTGAAATCCCAGATATTTACCAAGTGAATAAAGCCACAAGATTCCATGGTTCAAAAAACAAACCGAAGAATACTTATTGCATGTGAGTCAACAAAGCAAGCTGTCTACACTATCTATCCTACATTCTAGCATCCAGAACTAACATGAGTTATACAAGAATTAAATGACAGAAAAAACCAAAACAAATCCTATGAATATTCCTAGCAGCCCACCCAGACATCAGTGATCACTGTGAATCACAACGCCCTTCCAACTCTGCCTTTCTCATGAGGGATTTCAGCTCCTCTCCTTCAAAGATTTAGCCTCTGATTTCCCTTCAACAACAGCTTGAACTGAGCCTGGAGCCCTCTTACTTCTACATGAATTGTCAGGCAACACGACTCAGAATGCCCCAACATGACTCAGAATGCCCCAACCACTGTTCACACCGAGCTGCTCAATCTCTCTTCCCAAGACTGCATCCTACTGGGTTGACCAGGCTACACTCCAGCAATTGATCACCAGCACAATCCCATCTGCACTGAACAGACAATCATGCTCCGTTTTCTTAACCCCAGCTCCCAGCTTCACAGAGCTGGCATTTCTTTAGCTTCACAGAGCAAGCACCTCTTCAGCTTCATGGAGCAAACACCTCCCAGGCTTTTCCTGTGCCCCATATCCTCAGTCGTACTGCTGCCAACTTCCTTCTGCGAAATCGTGTCATGTAGTCTCTCTCTTTACACTGCACACTAGGTTTTTTTGGGGCCATCTCCCCCTGTGGGAGATGGCCAAGTCCTTCAGCTTCTTTTCTGAAGCAGGTTCTGGAGGCTGGTGCTTTCCGACTGCTGCTGGAACTGAATGCAGTGTGAATGAGGCTCTCAAGTCTGCGACAAAAAATTGCTCCAACCCACCCCTAAGCGACTATCATGGGAGACCTGGAAATGGAGCATGTGTGGCCTGTCTCTCTGCTGCACTTAGCACATGCCCCTAGCATGCTGGGAGCTGTAGTATTTAACCTCCACCCTGAAAAGACACAGAAGCAATTTAAAGAGATGGGTTCCCTCACAATATGTCAATACCCACCATTTTTATGTCAATACTTTAATTTGCTCCTGCCAGCAGTGAGATAATACAAGCATCATGTTTCATCATTGTGTTAATACTGCTCAGAGCGTTCTCCAGAGATAATCCACGTTTGGAAAATCTAGAACGGTAAATCTGGATATTTTCACAGTTCGGGCATGAGAGATCGCAAATTAGGGAATGCGCAAAGGTTCCGCAAAAAACATTTGCAGAATTAATATCTGATATTAATGATTCCCAACATTGTCTGATTGCATAGGGTTTAATATGATCATAATAATGCAGTGACCATAACATAATAAAGCTTAATATGAGGTGGCACATACCGCTGCCGCAGAAAAAGAAATGTGAATGAGTTAGAATTCTATACTGTCGTACCTTTTGTAAGGAAAGGCTATATTAGATTTTCCTGACGTCTACTAATGATTTCTCTGGATATTAATAAGTAACGTAATCATTTCATCTTTGGCTGTTAATCAAGTCTAAATCAATTTAATAATGTGACTGGTCTGTTGAGCCAAGACTGACCCTGCAGTGATCGGCAATTTCAGGATTAAATAAATGGGGAATTAAAAACATGCATTCTGTTTCAGAAAACTTCAGCCATTTGAAATAACGTGGAAAACAGCTTGTTCTGAAAAAGGAATTATCTGGGTGTACATCATCCAACTTAATTGATATTAATGAGATAGAAACCAAGGTTTCATTTGGTGGAACAGAAATTATATGGAAAGAGTGAAACAATGGATGAAAGAAAAAAGTGAATTATACTTGTTAACCGACCAAAAATGGGCTTGTTAATCAAGGAAAACAAATGTTATTGGTTTATATGTGGACATGCATTTTAACTTTTATACAAGTAACGCAGAATTGTCACATGGGAGTGAAAAATTTATCTCACAGGCAATTTGCAATTAGTATTTTGATTGTAGGCACCTAAGATACAGATCTCTGTAGAGTAACATATTTGAATCTCCAACCAAACACATTATTTCTGGTTCTAAGTATTACCCTTTAAGAACATGTTTCAGTACTGTTACAAGTACTGTGCAGTATTTTTAATGAAGCAATGACACATGACTTCAATGGCTAAGCACGTTTGGGAATAAATAATAAATAAGAATGTCATCTCCAACACTTTTGTGTCCTGGGCATGCCCCCAGATGCTTTGCAGCCAATGAATTGTATTTGAAGCGTAGCTACATAAGCAAATCCTTGGTCTCACACTTAGTACAGAGAGCCATGACCAATTTTAGTTGTATTGGGTTGAGGAATAAATCTTGGTCAGGACATTGGGAAACATTATTTTCTTCAAATAATGGCATTGGACCTTTTATGTCCACCTAAAGAGACAAACAGAATTTGGCTTAACATTTTAACTGAGAAATGCCACCAAACAATAAAGCCCTAGTCTCTAAATTGCACCAAAATGTTAGGTCAGAATGTTTGTGTATGTCCACAATGGGGCTTGAATTCGGAACTTCTGACTCAAATGAAAGCACCACCACTGATCCCAGCTGACATTGTTATGCAGCATTGAAAGGCAAGGAAACAACATAAACAGGTCAGTGGTGAGGTGGTGGAAATCCAGCAAATTTGTGTCCAGGACAAATGAAGGAAATTGTAAGACATAAGCATGGAGAGTTCCAACAACATTCCAACAAACTAAACACAGGTTAAGTGACCCTGAATTAACTACTAAAGCAAAACAAAAAAGAAGTTGGTTCAGAGGGTTGTTGCAGACACGATGGGCCGAATGGCCTCCTCCTGCACTGTAGGGATCCTATGATTTCTATGATTCTAAATTCTAGAGGAAGATGAAGAACACGACTATGGAGAATTTGGGACACTGCAAGAAATGTTTAAAACAAGGCTGACAGCTAGAACCAATGAGGGAGACACTAAGTAACATGACCAGATGGCAAACATAACAAGAATTTGTATTCATTTAAATGGCTTTAATAAAATGTTTCCCGGTGTTTCAAAAGAGAGGTTTTTTTTTTAACAAACAATTTTTAATGAGGTATTTTTGGCATAACAAACAACCACGGTACAAAAAAAACCAATAGACTACAAATGACAGTAATCAAAAAAAGCAACCGCTGGAATCCATCTCTCCAAGGCCCGCCTATGTAACCCCCTACTCTATACTACCCTGCTACATATAGAAGTAAGTCATCCCCTTACAGCGATACCCAATTCTCCACCCCCCCCCCCCCCCCCCCCCCCGAACCACCCCTTTCCAGCCCCTAGAAGCTCTCAGAGAAATTGCCCTTCAAAGGCGAGTTAATGGATCTTTAACACCAAGCCGCATGAATTGAGAACAGAAAAACCAAAAGCTTGGTCAGAGTGGTCATTATTATGGGAGGAGTGAGAGGTTGAGAAGTTTTAAGAAGGGCATTCCCGAGTTGGGGTCGGACAGCTGAAGGCATGGCCTCCAATAGTGGAGCAATTAAAATTGGGAGTGTGCAAGAGGCTAGAACTGGAAGAGTGCAGATTTCTCAGAGTGTTGCAGCAATAGGGAGGGCTGAGGTCTCTTAAGAATTTGAAAAGAAGAACAGAATTTATAAATTGCAAGTGTTGCTGGAGCAGTAGTGAGTCTAAGTCCGCGAGTACAGGAGTGATGGGTGATCAAGACTTGACGCGAGTTCCAATGTGGGCAGTAGAAATTTGGATTAACTCAAATTTAAAGAGAGGAAAGGATGTGAGGCTGGCTGAAGGGCATTGTAATACTTAATTCCAGAGGTAACAACGCTTGGATGGGGGTTTCAGCAGCAGAAAAGCTGAGGTGGAGCAAAGTTGGGTCTGGTGAAAGTAGTCCGTCTTTGTGATGACACAGTTGCATGATCAAAAGCTTACCTCCAAGTCAATTCTGTTACCGAGATTGTGAATGGTCTGGTTCAACCACAAGCAGTTGTCGAGGGAAGGAGTTTGTGGCAGAGATCAAATGTGACAATATGATATTATTAAAAAGGGTAAGATGTATTAGAAATTAATTGAGACCTATTAATGGTGAAAAAGGGGTTTAAATTGACCTAGAAGTATTTGTTAATGGAGATGAGTTGTTTGCCATCCATCACAGGATCTAGAATAACAATCATATCATTTGCATGAATGTCACAGATAGCCTTAAAGCACTCAAAACCAGTCAACCCCTAGGAACGAATGCTGTAATTGTGGGGATGTTCAGTGGGAACAACATTTGTAAACTATTCGGATGGAGTTATTGAATACTGAACTAAGCCAATGTGAAACAAGCCAATGTGGTGCCTCTTTTTGTGAAAAGCAATGAATAGGCGAGTCTTGCGATGGTTTCAGGCAAAATAATGGAATTGAGATGAATAATCTATTATATGGCACAGTTTCAGAAAGGAGAGATTGTCTCTTCTTTTTTAAGGATACAACAATTCGGGTTAGTTTTGGAAAGTCCTCTGGTATTGTAACCGTAGACTTCTGGAAAGTATTTTATAATATAATTGGAGAGAAAGAGGAAACAACAGAGGAGTTGACAGTTTTTTTTTGCAAGATTAAAGGCAGCAATTTGAAGGATCCCAAGGCCATGCCAGAGGATAAGGAAGATTCAACATGTCAACAAACATCTGAGTTAAGAAAAGTTGTCGTGTCATTAGGTACTTCCACATGAGGGTGCAAGAGAGTAGGCAATGGACTCATGAAAGAGAAAACTTATTAGTAGTAGTGGAATTGGAGGAGAATATGTGGATTGGCCACGCTAATTGCCCCTTGATTTAAAAAAAATTGTATGTTCAGCGTCATCATTTGTATAGTGCATTTACACTGCTAAATGGGATAGATTTCGAACAAATGTAGCAACTCAAAACTGGATTTCTGTGGGCCATCAGCAACAGAATTTTATGCAACCAGTCATGGATTGGCATATCCATAACTCCATCATTACCGTCGAACCAGAGCATCAACCCTGGTTAAATGAAGAGTGCAGGGGGACAAGCCAGGAGCAATACCAGGCACACTTAAAAATGAGGTGTGAACAGGGTGAAGCCACAACACAGGACACCTGTGTGCTAAATAGCAAAAACAGCATTTGATAGACTTAGCTAAGTGATTCCGCAACCAACGGATCAGATCTAAGTTAATGCAGTCTTGGCAAATCCAGTCATGGCGGTGGACAATTAAACAACTCACTGGAGGAGGAGGCTCCACTAATATCCCTATCCTCAATGATGGGAGAAGGCCAACACATTTGTGCAAAAGTCCAGGCTGAAATATTTACAACAATCTTCATCCAAAAGTGCTGCGTCCACAATCTAGCTCAACCTCCTCCTGATGTCCCCTGCATCAGAGATGCCAGTCTCCAGCCAATTCAATTCACAGCATGATGGCACAGTGGTTAGCACTGCAGCTTCACAGCGTCAGGGACTCTGGTTTCATTCCAGCCTTGAGTGAATGTCTGTGTGGAGTTTTCACTTTCTCCCTGTGTCTGCGTGGGTTTCCACCAGGTTCTCTGGTTTCAAACAAAGAACAAAGAAAGTTACAGCACAGGAACAGGCCCTTCGGCCCTCCTAGCCTGCGCCGATCCAGATCCTTTATCTAAACCTGTCGCCTACAAGGATCTACTTCCCGCTGTTCCCCGCCCGTTCATATGTCTGTCTAGATGCATCGTAAATGATGCTATCGTGCCTGCCTCTATCACCTCCGCTGGCAAAGCATTCCAGGCACCCACCACCCTCTGCATAAAAAAACTTGCCACGAACATCTCCCTTAAATTTTCCCTCTCTCACCTTGAAATCGTGACCCCTTGTAATTGACACCCCCTCTCTTGGAAAAAGCTTGTTGATATCCACTCTGTCCATACCCCTCATAATTTTGTAGACCTCAATCAGGTCCCCCCTCAACCTCTGTTTTTCCACGAAAACAATCCTAATCTACTCAACCTTTCTTCGTAGCTAGCACCCTCCATACCAGGCAACATCCCGATGAACCTCCTCTGCACCCTCTCTAAAGCATCCACATCCTTCTGGTAATGTGGCGACCAGAACTGCACGCAGTATTCCAAATGTGGCCTAACCAAAGTCCTATACATCTGTAACATGACCTGCTGACTCTTGTACTCAATACCCCGTCCGATGAAGGCAAGCATGCTGTATGCCACCTTGACCACTCTATCGACCTGCGTTGCCACCTTCAGGGTACAATGGACCTGAACTCCCAGATCTCTCTGTACATCAATTTTCCCCAGGACTCTTCCATTAAAGAAGAACCAGACAACATGCCTCAATGACTACCGCCCAGTGGCCCTGATGTCAGAAGTGCTTCGAGAGGCTGATAATGAAGCGCATCACCTCCATACTCCCGGAACGCCTTGACCCACTTCAATTCGCATACCGTCGCAACCGGTCCACATCAGACGCCATTTCCCTGGCCCTACACACATCCCTAGAGCATCTCGAAAACAAGGACTCCTACATCAGACTCCTATTTATTGACTACAGCTCCGCCTTCACCATAATCTCAGCCAAACTCATATCAAAGCTCCAAAACCTTGGACTTGGCTCTCCACTCTGCAACTGGATCCTTGACTTTCTGACCAACAGACCACAATCAGTAAGAATGAAAACCAACACCTCCTCCACAATAGTCCTCAATACCGGTGCCCTGCAAGACTGCGTACTTAGCCCCCTACTCTACTCCCTGTACACATACGACTGCGTGGCAAAACTTGGTTCCAACTCCATCTACAAGTTTGCTGACGATACGGCCATAGTGGGCCGGATCTCGAATAACGACGAGTCCGAATACAGGAGGGAGATAGAGAACTTAGTGGAGTGGTGTAACGACAACAATCTCTCCCTTAATGCCACCAAAACTAAAGAGCTGGTCATCGAATTCAGGAAGCAAAGTACTGTACACACCCCTGTCAGCATCAACGGGGCCGAGGTGGAGATGGTTAGCAGTTTCAAATTCCTAGGGGTGCACATCACCAAAAATCTGTCCTGGTCCACTCACGTCGACGCTATCACTAAGAAAGCACAACAGCGCCTATACTTCCTCAGGAAACTAAGGAACTTTGGCACGTCCACATTAACCCTTACCAACTTTTACAGATGCACTATAGAAAGCATCCTATCGGGCTGCATCACAGCCTGGTATGGCAACTGCTCGGCCCAGGACCGCAAGGAACTTCAGAGAGTCGTGAATACCGCCCAGTCCATCACACGAACCTGCCTCCCATCCATGGACTCCATCTACACCTCCCGCTGCTGGGAGAAAGCGGGCAGCATAATCAGGGATCCCTCCCACCCGGCTTATTCACTTTTCCAACTTCTTCCATTGGGCAGGAGATACAGAAGTCTGAGAACACGCACAAACAGACTCAAAAACAGCTTCTTCCCCACTGTCACCAGACTCCTAAATGACCCTCTTATTGACTGACCTCATTAACACTACACCCTGTATGCTTCAGCCGATGCCAATGCTTATGTAGTTACATTGTATATCTTGTGTTGCCCTATTATGAATTCTCATGTATTTTCTTGAATTTTGTTGAATTCCATTTTCTTCCATGTACTGAATGATCTGTTGAGCTGCTTGCAGAAAAATACTTTTCACTGTACCTCGGTACACGTGGCAATAAACAAATCCAATCCAATCCATTGACCGTATAGTCCGCTCTTGAATTAGATCTTCCAAAATGCATCACCTCACATTTGCCTGGATTGAACTCCATCTGCCATTTCTCTGCCCAACTCTCCAATCTATCTATATTTTGCTGTATTCTCTGACAGTCCTCCTTGGTATCTGCAACTCCACCAATCTTAGCATCATCTGCAAACTTGCTAATCAGACCACCTATACCTTCGTCCAGATCATTTATGTATATCACAAACAACAGTGGTCCGAGCACGGATCCCTGTGGAACACCACTAGGCACCGTTATCCATTTTGAGACACTCCCTTCCACCACTACTCTCTGTCTCCTATTGCCCCACTACTCTCCGTCTCCTGTTTCCTCCCACAGTCTAAAGATGTGCATGTTGGGTGGATTGGTCATGCTAAATTACCCCTTAGTGTTGAAAGATTTGGTGGGGTCATGGGATAGGGCAGAGGAGTGGGACTAAGTCGGGTCCTCTTTCGGAGGGTTGGTGCAGACTCGATGGGCCGATTGGCCTCCTTCTGCACTGTGGGGATTCTATGGATTTTTGGAATATTCCATGTGTTATGAAGAACAGCTGAAGGCACCAGATACAGTGAAGACTATGGACCCTGACAACATTCTAGTAATAGTACTGAATATTTGTGCTCAGGACTAGCTGCGCCCTCGCCAAGCTCTTCTAGTACAGCCATACCAATGGCATCTACCCGGCAATGTTGTGAACTGCCCAGGCTCTCCCATTTAAAAAGCAGAACAAATCCATCCTGGTCAATTACCATCCCATCTGTCTACTCTCGATCATCAGCAAAGTGATGAAAAGGGTCATTGACAATGCTAACGAGCTGCACCTTCTCAGCAATAACCTCAGCTCACTAAATTTAGCTTATAGCCCGAGAAGCCCCCAAATTCCGCTAACAGCTCCATCACCCCCGGCATTCCCCCCTCTGGGTCCGCCACATACAACAGCAGGTCGTCCGCATACAGCGATGCCCGATGTTCCTCCCCACCCCGCACCAAACCCCTCCATCTCCCTGACTCCCTCAACGCCATAGCCAGAGGTTCAATCGCCAGTGCAAAGAGCAAGGGGGACAGGGGGCACCCCTGCCTGGTCCCACGATAGAGTCTAAAGTACTCCGATCTCCTTCCATTTGTAACTACACTCGCCATCGGAGCCGCGTAGAGCAGCCTCACCCATTTGATGAATCCCTCCCCAAATCCAAACCGCTCTAGCACCTCCCACAGGTACCCCCACTCAGCTCTATCAAACGCTTTCTCTGCGTCCAGCGCCACCACTATCTCCGCCTCCCCCTCCACTGCCGGCATCATGATAACATTTAGCAGTCTCCGCACATTCGTGTTGAGCTGCCGCCCCTTGACAAATACTGTCTGATCTTCGTGCATCACCTCTGGCACATAATCCTCTATCCTGGTGGCCAGGATCTTCGCCAGCAACTTGGCGTCTACATTGAGGAGCGAGATAGGCCTGTATGATCCACACTGCAAGGGGTCCTTATCCCGCTTTAGGATCAAAGAGATCAGTGCCCGCGACATCGTCGGGGGCAAAGCCCCCCCCTCCCATGCCTCGTTGAAGGCTCGCACCAACAGGGGGCCCACAAGGTCCGCCTACTTTTTGTAAAATTCCACCAGGAACCCGTCCGGCCCCGGGGCCTTACCTGACTGCATTTGTCCAATCCCCCTGACTAGCTCCTCCAACTCTATCGGTGCCCCCAGCCCCTCTACCAGCCCCTCTTGAACCCTTGGGAAACATAGCCTGTTCATGAAGCTCTCCATCCCCTCTCTCCCCATCGGAGGTTACGACCGGTACAGTTCCTCGTAAAAGTCCCTAAAGACCCCGTTTACTTCTGTCCCCTTCTGCACTACATTTCCACCCCCATCCTTCACTCCACCAATTTCCCTAGCCGCATCCCGCCTACGGAGCTGATGCGCCAACATCCTGCTCGCCTTCTCCCCATACACATATACCGCGCCCTGCGCCCTCCTCCACTGTGTCTCCGCCTTTGTGGTGGTCAGCAAGTCAAATTTGGCCTGCAAACTGTGCCGTTCCCCCAGCAACCCTTCCTCCGGTGCCTCCGCATATCTCCTGTCCACATCCAGGCGCTCCCCCACCAGTCTCTCCCTCTCCTTCCTCTCCCTCCTTTCCCTGTGGGCCCGGATGGAGATCAGCTCCCCCCCGGATCACTGCTTTCAGAGCCTCCCAGACCAACCCCACCCGGAGCTCCCCCGTATCATTGGTATCCAGATACCCCTCAATGCTTCTCCGAACCCTCCTACACGCCTCCTCATCCGCCAGCATCCCCACATCCAGGCACCAGAGCGGGCGCTGGTCCCGCACCTCCCCATCTCCAGATCAACCCAGTGCGGAGTATGGTCCAAAATTGCTATGGCCGAATACTCGGCATCCTGCACTCTCAAAATCAATCCCCTGCTCAGGACAAAAAAGTCCATCCGGGAATAAACCCTATGGACATGAGAGAAAAAGGAATACTCCCGCGCTCTCGGTCTCCCAAACCTCCAGGGATCCACCCCTCCCATCTGGTCCATGTATCCCCTCAGCACTTTGGCCGCCGCAGGTCTCCTACCCGTCCTTGAACTGGACCGGTCCCGTGTGGGATCCAGCACTGTGTTAAAATCTCCCCCCATGATCAGGCCCCCTGCCTCCAGGTCCGGGATGCGGCCCAACAAGCGCCTCATGAAACCAGCATCATCCCAATTCTGGGCATATACATTAACCAGCACCACCTTCTCTCCCTGCAGCCTACTTTTCACCATGATATATCTGCCCTCCTTGTCCGACACCACCTCAGCCACCTCGAACGCCACCCTCTTCCCCACCAGAATCGCCACCCCCCGGTTCTTCGCGTCCAATCCTGAGTGATAATCTGCCCCACCCATCCCTTCCTCAGACGAACCTGGTCCGCCACCTTCAGGTGGGTCTCCTGGAGCATAGCCACGTCCGCCTTCAGCCCCTTCAGATGAGAAAGTACCCTGGTTCTCTTAACCGGCCCATTCAGCCCCCTCACGTTCCAGGTAATCAGCCGGATCAGAGGGCAACCTGCCCCCCTCCCCCGCTGGCTAGCCATAGCTTGTCGACTGCTCGCCCCAGGCCAGCTCGCCCTGCCCGACCCGTTCCCCATGGCGATAATGCCTCTCCTCATAGTACTTCCGTGAGTCAGCTGACTTCTGCTGACCCCGGCAGCTCCCCCCAACGCCCATCCCCTCCCGGCATGGGGTCATCCCCCTCTTGCCACACCTCCTTGGCACCGCTTCAGCGCGGGAAAGAAGACCAGTTGAGGCCCCGCCCCCACCGCCAGCTCTACCCCCCCTGCCCCACAGCGCGGGAAACCAGAGGAAAGCCTGCGCTTTCACACTGCCACACCCCACCCTTCTAACGCAGTTCCCCAAAATCCAGTTTCACCCCAACCGCCAGCCCCATACAGAAGAGAACATATAAAACACAAACCCCCGACATTCCCAACCTAACCCACAACCATACCCAACAGACAAACCCACCCGTAAACAGAGCAAAAAGAAAAAACCCAGCATACATAACAGACATGTCGAAGTTAAAAAAGTTGAAAAAACAGCAACAGCGAAAACAGCAACGGCCATAGTATGTCCCCAGACCCTAGTTCGAGTCCAGCTTCTCCGCCTGTACAAAGGCCCACGCCTCCTCCGGGGACTCGAAGTAATGGTGCCGGTCCTTGTATGTCACCCACTGGCACGCAGGCTGCAACATTCCAAACCTGACCTGCTTGGCATGAAGCACCGCCTTCGTCCGGTTGAACCCGGCCCGCCGCTTAGCCACCTCCGCACTCCAGTCCTGGTAGATCCTCACTACCGAATTCTCCCATTTACTGCTCCTCTCTTTCTTGGCCCAGCGCAGCACACACTCCCGGTCACTGAATCGGTGGAACCGCACCAGCACCGCCCTCGGGGGCTCATTTGCCTTGGGCCTCCTGGCCATCACTCTGTGAGCTCCCTCAAGCTCCAGTGGCAAATGGAAGGACCCCGCTCCCATCAACGAGTTCAGCATCGTAGTCACGTACACCGGGAGATCCGACCCCTCCAGCCCCTCCGCCAGGCCCAGGATCCTCAAATTCTTTCGCCTCGTGCAAACGTCCAGCTCCTCCAAGCGGTCTTGCCACTTTTTATGAAGTGCCTCGTGCAACTCCACTTTCCCCACGAGGACCACGGCCTCCTCCTCCCTTTCAACGGCCTGCTGCTGCAACTCCCGAATAGACACCTCCTGGGCCGCCTGGGTCCCAAGCAGCTTGTTTGTAGTTGCATTCATGGAGTCCAGCAACTCAGCCTTCAGCTCCGCAAAACAATGCAGGAGAGAGGCTTGCTGCTCCTGCGCCCACTTCCACCAGTCCTCGGGTGTTCCGCCGGCCGCCATTTTGTTCTTCTTCCCCCGTTTTTTTTGGGGAGCTGCTGCAGCTTCTTCCTTCGTCCCACTCCGGGTGAGCACCATCAATTGTGGGGAAAGCTCCTCCAGACACCTTCCCCCACCGGGATGCGTTAAACAGCGCCATTTGGGGCCCTCAAATCGGCCCAAAAGTCCCTAAATAGCGGGAGCTGCCGAACATGCGGCTTAGCTCCACATAGCCGCAACCGGAAGTCCAGGACAAATAAACTTGATTGACACCCCAACCACCACTTTCAAAATCCAACATCCACTCCCTCCACTGCTGATGCACAGTGGCAGCAGTGTGCACCATCTATAAGAGGCACTGCAGCAACTTGCCAAGGCTCCTTTGGCAGCACCTTCCAAACCTCTGACCTCTACCACCTAGGACGAGAGCAGCAGATGCTTGGGAACACCACCACCTGTAAGTTCCCCTCCAACCTATACAGCATCCTAATTTAGAATTATATTGCCATTCCTTCATTGTTGTTGGGTCAAAATCCTGCAATTCCTTCTCTAACAGCACTGTAGGTTTACTTACATGGACTGCAGCGCTTCAAAAAGGCAGCTCGCCACCATCTTGTCAAACGCAATTTGGGATGGGTAATAAAAATGCTGGCCTAGGCTATGACACCCACATCCTGTGAAATCATTTTTAAAAATTGATTGGTATTGTAAATAATACCATGAATCTCTTGAAACATGCCTATACGAGAAATATGATAGTAACGCTATTAAATTGTTAGAAACGGAGCAATAATAGTTTGAGTGCGATTTATTTCTCATTTGCAAAATTGTAATGTGTTTGTGTTAAAGCTTAACGCAAAGAAAATAAACTGCCCCGTTGGAGCAAAATTATTTACTTATGAACAATATAGATTGCAGTTTGAAGATGAGAACAGGATTTTGTATTAAATATGTGTTCTGTTTCAGCGCTGAAATCAGAGAAAGTGAAACTCGTTGCCTGTGGGAGAAATCACACATTAGTTTGCACAGGTATGATGGGCCAGGTGATGCTGGCTTTTCAAATATATTATTATGAGTATAGATGTTTCAAATTGTAATAAGATTTGGTTTAGATTACAAATGAAGAGGAAATATATTATTAATTCAATAATATTCACTTCCTGTCTACTTTATTGATAATTTTTTCACGTATAAATTCAGACTGACATTTGTAATAGAAACTGCCTGTATTAACTTGTCATACTGTAATTGCAACGTCCTAATAGAGTGGGGCTGCAACATCTCAGTTTTGTACATCCAAAGCACAGAGTCTCACTCTATGCAGATGATCTGCTCCTCTACATCTCGGACCCACAAAGCAGCATGGACGGAATCATCGCGCTCCTGAAAGAGTTTGGAGCCTTCTCAGGCTACAAACTCAACATGAGCAAAAGCGAGATCTTCCCAGTACACCCGCAAGGGGGGGCAGCACTAAAGGGGCTGCCGTTCAAACAAGCCCGACACAAATTCCGCTACCTGGGGATCCAAATAGCCCATGACTGGAAAGGGATCCACAAATGGAACCTCACCAGCCTGACGGAGGAAGTAAAAAAGGACCTGCCAAGATGGAACACACTCCCACTCTCCCTCGCGGGGAGAGTCCAGATGATCAAAATGAACGTACTGCCCAGGTTCCTCTTCCTGTTTAGATCCATTCCGATCTACATCCCCAAGTCCTTTTTCAAAGTGCTGGACAAACTTATCATGGCGTTCGTATGGGGGGGGGGGGGGGGGGGGGGTAAAAATGCTAGGATCCCAAAGAAGGTCCTACAAAAAACAAAATCCAGGGGTGGGCTAGCCCTCCCGAATCTACAATTCTACCACTGGGCGGCAACAGCCAAGCGAGTAAGGGGATGGATCCAGGAGCCAGAAGCCGAGTGGGTGCGTGCGGAGGAGGCCTCCTGCATGGGGACCTCCCTCCGGGCCCTCGCCACGGCAGCACTCCCATCCCCACCCAAAAAACACTCCAGCAGCCCAGTGGTGACAGCCACCCTCCAATCCTGGAACCAACTGCGGCAGCAATTTGGCCTGACCAAAATGTCGGACAAGGCTCCCATCTGCAACAACCATAGGTTTGCACCAGCACTGACTGACGCCACCTTCAAAAGGTGGAGGCAGGACGGGGGGGGGACACTGACAGTCAGGGACCTATACACGGACGACAGGATCGCAACACTGGACGAACTGACAGAGAAATTTCAGCTAGCCGGGGGGAACGAGCTACGGTACCTGCAGCTCAAAAACTTCCTACGAAAGGAGACAAGGACGTACCCACAACCACCACGACAGACACTACTGGAAGACCTACTGGACGCAAGTATCCTAGAGAAAGGGAACTGTAGCGACATGTATGACCGACTGGTAGAAAGGGACGACACCGTACTGGACGCAACAAGAATGAAATGGGAGGACGACCTGGGGATTGAGATAGGGTGGGGACTCTGGAGCGAAGCACTGCATAGGGTCAACTCCACCTCCACGTGTGCAAGACTCAGCCTGATGCAACTAAAAGTGGAACATAGAGCCCACTTAAGAAGAAACCGTATGAATAGGTTCTTCCTGGAGGTGGAGGACAGATGTGAACGGTGCCAAAGAGACCCGGCCAACCACGCCCACATGTTCTGATCTTGCCCCAGACTTGTGGAGTACTGGACAGCCTTCTTCGATGCTATGTCCAAAGTGGTGGGGGTGAGGGTGGAGCCATGCCCGATAGTGGCGGTCTTCGGGGTTTCAGACCAGCCAGATCTATTCCTGGGGAGGAGGGCGGACGCCCTTGCCTTTGCCTCCCTGATCGCCCGCCGTAGAATCCTGTTTGGCTGGCGGTCAGCAGCACCGCCCAGAGCTGCAGACTGGCTGTCCGACCTCTCGGAATCTCTCCAAATGGAGAAAATCGAATTCGCCATCTGAGGGTCAGACGACGGCTTCCACAGAACGTGGGAGCCATTCATGCAATTGTTCCGGACCTGTTTGTGGCCAACGTACAAGAGGAAGAATAGTCGGGTGGCCAAGAATCAGGGGAAAATGGACGGGAATCGGGGGAAGGTGGCCGGGGGGGGGGGGGGGGGGGGGGGGGGGGGGGTGCTACAGGTTCGTTATGGGGGTTTGATGGCTAGCTAAGGCCCAAAACCAAACTGTAAATAATTGCCTATAAACATGCGCCTCGGCCATATTGGGGAATGTAAAATATGTATGCCGGCTAAAGGGGGCGGCCACAGTTGTTATTGTGAAGATGCTTACCTGTAAATATACATGTTAATTTTTGCGTCTTTTTTTTTCTTTTTTTTTCTCTCTAATAATTTGTAATTTGTTGGATATAAAATATGAAAACTCAATAAAAAACATTTTATAAAAAAAGGTTTGTACATCCAAGTTCTTCAGCCTATACTGAAATGAAACAGTAGTTTCTAGCCAATGCTGCTCCCCAAGTTCCCCAATATCTATATTATCAAACCTGCATGTTTATCGTATCTATATTGCTTGATTATATGTTTCTCATGCTTTGTCAGTTTTTGCCATTATAACTTCTGAATATCTACATTCATATTAAGATTTGCCCTTGGCATTCGCTAATGATACAATATAGACACTGCATGTATTGAGTGGGGCTAATTTTTAACCTCCTTCCACAGATCTTCCACCACTTTGTTCTTTGATAAAGATAGCACAAGGATATTAATAAGCATTTTCTTGGTAGCGCTGTCACCTGAAGAATTGACCTAGGAAACCTAGTAATGCATCCTTGATGATCACAGCAACCCCACAGCCATTTAGCATTGCGAGGAGTGTTAATTGACTGGAGATAGAACATCCACCCCTCATGCGAGCAGAAGTTCCATCTCAGAGCTGCCGAACAATCTGATTGATTTTAGCAGTGGCAGCAGTAGCTAGTCCCCAGATTCTAAGTTTCGGTAAATACGTCAAATGACAGGGAGCGAGGGAATGGGGAGAAGGAGTGGGTTCTTGATGAAAAGACCAAGGGTGAAAGGAACAGTCTTGGTGTTTGGGGTAAGGGTGGAGGGGGGGTTGGACCTGGACCTGGATCTGTGGAAGAGGGCATCCGATGTAGAAAGGAAGCCCTTGAGTGAGGCAACCCTTTTCCAGCCCAAGGCCCAATCAGGCTGATCTGTTAGGCTTCCCCTGAATTACTCCCACCAGTCTCAAAAATGAGGCTGTGCAAGAAGCAGTTCTACGCAAGAGCCTTAACTGGGCAAAGGTGGCTCTAGGTGTTGCCCACTCATGTAAAATTGCAGAAAGATTGCATGTGGTCAGGAGGGTGGCGGGAAGGTCACCAATCTCCCCACTCCGCCGCCTGCAAGAATGCTGGCGGAGGATTGTAAGTCTCTGCTCTTGGAGACTTTTTTCATTTAAATTGTTTACTTTTACATTTTCAGCTGCAGGGCATTCTGAGGGGGGAGGGTGACCAGCCAGTAGTCATGATATAAGTCATTATCATAGATCGTCAATCTCATAGATTCCTGCAGTGCAGAAGGAGGCTGTGTGGCCTATTTGAATCTGCATCGACCCTCGGTGCCAACGATATAGGTAAAAAAGGGAATGAGGTCCTGTAAGCAGGTTATAGGGAATTAGGATGTAAATGAAAAGTAGGACCACAAAAGTAATCTCGGGATTACTACTAGTGCCACGTGCTAGTGAGAGTAAACAGAACAGGGTACACCAGATAAATACATGGCTAGAGAAATGGTGTAGGAGGGAAGGATTCAGATTCCTGGGTCATTGGGACTGGTTCCGGAGACGGTGAGACTGGTACAGGCAGGACCAGGCCCAATGTCCTCGGGGGTTTGCTAGTGCTGTCGGGGAGGGTATAAACTAGAATGGCAGGGGGATGGGAACCTGAGCAGGGAGGCAGAGGAGGGAGAAACAAGGATAGAAACAAAAGACAGAAATGTAAGAAGCAAAAATGGAAGGCAGAGAAAACGAGAGCAAAAAACAAATGGGACCTGAATGCGAAATAGAGCAAATATGACTGACATGGTTAAAAAGACGCCTAAATACTTTGTCTTAGTGCATGGCGCATTCGCAATAAGGAAGATAAATTAACAATGCAAATAGATATAAACAGTTATGATATAGTTGAAATTAGAGACATGACTCCAGGCATACCAAGAATGAGTACTGAACATCCATGGATATTCATTATTGAGGAAGGACAGACAAAAAGGGAAAGAAGATGGGGTAGCATTGTTAGTAAAGGAGGAAATCAATGCAATAGTAAGGAAGGATATTGGCTTGGAAAATCATGATGTAGAATCTGTATGCATGGAGGTAAGAAACACCATGGGTGTGAGACACTCGCATGGCAAGGATAGATTGGGGAACCTTACTGAAGCTGTTGACAGTGGATAGGCGCTCACATTTAAAGAACGTGTGCATTAATTACAGCAATTATTCATTCAAAAATAAAAAAGGAAAGGTGATTCAACCATGGCTTAAAAAAGAAATTAGGGAAAATATTAAATCCAAAGAGGATACATATAAAATTGTCAGAAAAAGCAGCAAATCTGAGGATTGGGAGCATTTTTGAATTCAACAAAATTGGACAAAATATTTGATCAAGAGGGGAAAATAGAGCACAAGTATAAAATTGCTGGGAACATAGAAACTGACCATAAAAGCTTCTGTAAACATGTGAAGAGAAAATAAATTAGGAATGTCAAATCTTGGGTCCCTTACAGGCAGAAGCTGGGGAAGTTATAATGAGGAACAAAGAAATTGAAAAAGAGTTGAACACATATGTTGGTTTTTCTTCGCAAAAGAGGGCACGAATAATCTCCCAGAAATATTAGTGAAGCAAGGGTCTAGTGAGAGAGTGGAATTGAAGGAAATTAGTATTAGTAAGAAAATGGTGCTGGGGAAATTAAATCACCAGGGACTGATAATCTACATCCCAGAGTATTAAACAAAAACATGGCAGATGCAGTACAACTTGGCAAAATGTGAAGTTATGTACTTTGTTCTGAAAGACAGAAAGGAAGAGTATTATTTAAATGCTGATATTTTGGGAAGTGTGGATTTACAAAGGGATCTGGATGTTTTTATACACTAGTAAATGAAGGTGGAGAGGCAGGTGCAATGAGCAGTCAGATGCGGCGAACAATTAAGAAGGCGAATTGTATCGCTTCTCGGCCTTTTGGCTAAGATCAAGCGTAGATTGAGCCTTTTGGCTCTGATCGGGTATGTCTCCTTTATGGGGACCATGAGTTGGATTCAATTTGGATTGTTTTTTGGAGCAGGCAAGGAGCTGGATTGGGGGTTCGCCTCTGTCCACACTCTGAGCCCTGGCTGTGTAACTAAGATAAAGTAATTTAAAAAAAAAGAAGGCGAATTGTATGTTGGCCTTCATTGCAAGAGGATTTAAGTTTACAAGTAGAGATGTCTTACTGCAGTTATACAGGGCCTTGATGAGACCCCACCTGGAGTATGGTATGCCGTTTTGGTCTCCCTACCCAAGAAAGTATATACTTGCCATAGTGGGAGTGCAGTGGAGATTCACTAGACTGACGCTGCGGTTGGCGGGACTGTTTTCCAAGGAGATTGGTTCGACTGGGCCTGTATTCACTAGAGTTTAGAAGGATGAGAGGAGGTCTGATTGAAACATAGACAATTCCAACAGAGTTGGACAGACTTGATGCAGGGAGGATCTTTTCCCTGGCTGGAAAATCTAGAACCAGGGGGCACAGTCACAGGATGCGGGTGAGACTATGGTCATCTGGGCCTATGGCGGCTTGACCATATCATACCACCGTGGCAGATTTTTCTATGTTAATGGTGCTATTTAATTTGAGTTATGGTTTGTTTCCCTTTGAAGCATATACATATGACTTTGCCTATTGTTAGCTGCCTAGCTGCACCCTATTTAAACAGTATTCTCACTTTAAAAGTGTTTTTCTTGGGCGTTTCTTCAGCTCCTCAAATATTTTCGCCAAGGCTGCCTTTTACTAATGCTACCATCTCTTTCAATTAACTTTTTCACCCCAAACTTCCATGTCAAAAATCTTTTCTGTCATTTTGACTTGAATGATCCTGTTTTTGGTGCTATGGGATATCCCTGAATGCGTTATTAAAATCTGTCTGCTCATACTTTCTGTCTAAATTACTTGACCGTGTCTTATCATGTTATTATTTCAGTGTTTTCTTTTTCCTTTCCTGTGCCCAAATTCCTAATATGTTTTGCCTATTCTAATATGTTTTGCCTGTGCAATGTATTAAAATCCTGTGTCTACATGCATTTACTGTCAATATAATTCTGTTTAAATTTCTGTGTCCTCGTTTATAATAGAACTACCTGTATAAACATGTCATCCTGTTATTGCACCCCGCTGCTTTTAAAATGGAGACTGAATTACATCTGTCTACCCTGGTTCACTGAGGGCTCTTGAGCTTAACTCTTTTGTACTGCAGAATAGTCATGACCTTGATTTACAATGCTACAGGAGATTGACCAGCATGAAAATTAATTCTTAGTGCTTCTGCTTGCCTTATTATTTTTAAAAATCAGGAACATGCATGGCTTTCTGGTATGGCATCAGCTTGTCTGTTTAAGATTAAAATATCTCTCTCAATTTGTTTTACTAAATGTGTTTTGTACTGCATAGCTTATGAAGCTTAACTTAGAGTTGGTGGTCTTGTCTGGGCCTGGCCCAACTTTGTGTTGTGCATTTCAATTTAACAAAAGGATTGGCTGTAATTGGGTGGAACAACTACTTGCCTTTCAAAGATGGCTTTCCAATATTTGGATAAGTGAATAGAAATTCAGTTGTGGTTTTTAAAAAAACAACTTGTTTTTTTTGCTTTCCCAATTCCATTATTTTGTGAGTTGAATCTTTCTTCCCATGTTTTCAGCCACTACTAACCATGGTTTATCTTAAAGAACGTAAAGAAAGGTCATAAATAGAGATGAAATTAAAAGGATCATGCACGGTAGCATGGTGGTTAGCATAAATGCTTCACAGCTCCAGGGTCCCAGGTTCGATTCCCGGCTGGGTCACTGTCTGTGTGGAGTCTGCACGTCCTCCCTGTGTGTGCGTGGGTTTCCTCCGGGTGCTCCGGTTTCCTCCCACAGTCCAAAGATGTGCGGGTTAGGTGGATTGGCCATGCTAAATTGCACGTAGTGTCCTAAAAAGTAAGGTGGGGTGGGGGGTGGAGGGGTTGTTGGGTTACGGGTATAGGGTGGATACGTGCGTTTGAGTAGGGTGATCATTGCTCGGCACAACATCGAGGGCCGAAGGGCCTGTTCTGTGCTGTACTGTTCTATATGCTTAAGAAATGACCAGTCTATCTGTTATACAGAACAAGGAACTGTTTATGCCACTGGTGACAACAGTGAAGGGCAGTTGGGCCTGGGAGATACTGAAGAAAGAACAACATTTCAACGTATAGAGTTCTTCACAAATAAACAAAAAATCAAACGTCTGGCAGCTGGATCAAACATTTCAGCAGCTCTAACTGGTGAGGGATTTTAAAACGGTATTGAGGCTCATTGTGAATTACTATTTGAATTCTGGACAGTACAACTTCATGGTTGTGGTGTTTACCTGTGTGTCTTCAGAACATTTCCTTTCATGACACCTTTTACTTTTTGTTCCTTATCATGTCTGAAAAGGTCCTCTTGCATTCAGTACCATATTATTTATAAATCTGAAATGAATCTCAATAAAATGTGCAATTTTTTCCTTGCCCTCTGAGAAACAATACTGTGCTATTATAAGACAATTCACAGAATCGGGTGACTCACAGTACACAAGTATGTAAATTGGCCCATCATGTCTTTGCTGGCTTTTTGCTAGAGCTAGACAAAACTAAGGTACTGATTAAATTGATGTGAAACTGACTGTCTCTCTCCACAGATGCTGCCAGACTTGGCTGAAGCTTTTTCCGGAATATTCTGTTTCGATTTCCAGAACTACTGCCAGTATCTTGCTTTGTCGCACAGCCCCCATGTATTTCTCTCCTTAACATATGTAATTTGTCTCTAACCACGCCTTGTGGCAATATAGTTCATGCTCTGACGATGTTTATGCAAACCTCTCTCCTCAATCTCCTTGTGACTAATTTAAATTGATGGTTACTTGTCACTAAGGAGTGAACTAGGTGAACAATATTTACTTATTCATCCTATCAAAAACCTACAAGATTAAAACAAAAAAGCTTTATCAAATCCCTTGACTTCTCTGCTGGTCCCATTTCCTATCATAACTGTAATTCCTTGTCCGTGACATCACCTTTGTGATATTATGTTGTGTGTGCTCTTATCATTTTAATTCCATTTTTATAATGGGGTGGGGGAAGAGGCAGAATTGCACACTGTACTCTAACTGTGGTCTAGCCCATAGCATGTACAATGCAGGCACAATCGCTTTACTCTGTGTGCTGTTTCTTAATTTATAAAAATGGAATTGGTCATGTTTTGAAGGAAATATGTATCTTCACCCATAAATCTCATTGCTCCATCAGCTGTTTCAGCATCTTTCCACTGAACCTTTACTCCCATTCATCAATTTTCTTATTAAAATGCATTAGTTCACACTTCCTATTTCAGTGATACCAACAAATTTCAGTGTTGTGCTCCATATGTCCAAGTTCAAATATTCTATGTGGACACAGTACTTCGGCACAACATCGAGGGCCGGAGGGCCTGTTCTGTGCTGTACTGTTCTATGTTCTAATGCCCAGGGTTCACTGCTTACAACCTTCTCCAACCAAACAAAACAAATTAGTCGTAACCGTTTATTTCCTGTCTTGTCACCAATGGATGCGTTCATACTGCTATATTTTTGTTATTTAGTTATTACTATTTTAATGATAGGATACAGTTTTCCCAGTTTAAGCATTATTTGAAAATTGTGAAATTGAGCTTACTATTTTCTCGCTGAAGGCTCATTCATTGTGAAACCCTCCGAAGAAGACGTTTGGTGAAATTAATCACTGCAGTCGTTTCACCTTGGAAACCTGGGTCTCAATTAATTTGAGACTGAGGAGCCAAAAGTCTCCTCTTTCAGTGAATACTGAAAGGTCTTTATTGAACTAAACTTGGCAGTTTTAAATCAATTTTTACTTTAGGGTTAGGTTCCCAGCAATAATCTGATATTTTCATTCAGATCGGCCATAATAATGCATAATGAAGAGTGCAATCACAGTTCAATTATAGCATTGATGTGAAGTACTTATGTCCTCGGATCAAGATACAGAATGAATTTGATTGACATTCTGTGGAGGTGGTGCTCTCATTCATCTTCTCTTCAAAGTCAGTTTGGACCTTGTTGCCTGGATTACAAGTCAACATTATTGTCAAAGTGATTTTGGTGTTGCAACACACTAAACTCATTGGGTGTGAACACAGTGTTAAACAATCTGTGAAAAGAGACCGTCTGTCTTTTGAAACAATCAAACGTTCTTCACAGCTGTAACTTGAGGATTTTGACATTACAGATAATAGTTATTGAGACCACATTGTCAAATCCACGACCAATTCTCAGAGACAGGTTTCCAGTACATTGGTCCAGAGATGTTTTTACAGTTATAGCTCCGTCGAGTATTTTTAGTGCTATTCACTTTAGAAGATTTTAATTGATATTGAATATGATTTCTATTGACAGTAATGTTTGAAAAGTTGTGTTACCTTTTTAAATCAAGTTTGCTGTCACTCTTCTATTGATTCGAGTTGAATTTGTGGAAATACTTTATATAAAAAAAAGTTCCAAGATGTTGTGAAAGAATAGAACACACGTGAATTTCATGTTTAAAATTAGGTTCATGAAATAAAATGGTCTAGGTTAGCGCTACACGTCCCATATAATTTGGAGATTTAGATCTGTACCATCGGAATGAGACTAGAGCATTTGGCATTCATGGCCTTCTGAGTCATGCTGTTAGGAAATCTGCTGTCCTTTCTCTACATCCGTTAATAGCCTTAGATACCCAAGTAATTAATACCTTTTCAAATTTTTCAATTGATTTTATTTCTATGGCCTTTTTGGAATCATCCATTTCAAATTCTCAAAATTTGCTTTTCACAAGTTTAGTTCAAATTAGTTCGAGTTTGATGAGATGTTTCTAATCTGGTCAATTTACTTCAATATTTTAACACCTGAGGTCAACTTCCTCTATCCGAGGATAAAACTCGAGTTTATTTAGTTTCGTAGCTTCATCCCTTCACCTCGGTACCACCCGTTTTTTATTATTGCTCGACTTTCTTCAAAGCCCAATGCATCCTTGGTGAGATGCTGAATGCAATACCACAATCGGCTCAGCCTTTTGGTTGCTTTTTGCATTTTAAATCTAGGTAACCTTTGTCACAATCCAAACAAGTGATCAATACAACAAGCTTATGCTTAAACATTTGGCCGGAAAATTCCTATTCCTAAGAAGTCTAAATGATCTAACCTTCACTGTAAAGTAATTTGTTCACTGCAATAATTGTTTCCTTACTTAATGTTGTTCATTCCTGAATATAGATCAAGTGTGGAATTATATTTAATGTGTTACTATAAAAAGTATGTATATTTTTTGTTCTGAATACTATTTCATTTAAAGTTGAGGAATAACTTCTGTAAGTTTTCTCTTTATTTCTAAATTGTTTTATTGAACATCTTTTTAGTGGATGGAAATCTCTTCATGTGGGGTGACAATTCTGAGGGCCAAATTGGCCTTGACACCGAAAACAATGCCAATGTGCCACATCAAGTCGATGTCGGAAAACCAATCTGCTGGGTTTCCTGTGGATACTACCATTCTGCCTTTGTAACAGGTATCAATAACAGCAAATTCAGGGCTTTAAACTGATTATCCAGTTCATCTTGCCATATCCATGCAAGAACTTGGAACGGGAGGGGAGGGGAGGGGAAGGGGGGAGGGGAGGGGGAAGGGGGAGGGGGAGGGGAGAGGGAGAAGAGGGGGGAAGGGAGGGGAG